>NC_083223.1:274904772-275145603 GCF_032191835.1 Heteronotia binoei
TTTCCCATAGAACAAGGCTGGAGTTCAGTGGCACCTTTAAGACCAACAAAGTTTTATTGTGAATGTAAGCTTTCATGTGCTAGAAGCACACTTCATCAGGCAACGAAGTGGGGTACAGCGAGCGGTGCCTACATATACCTTGTGGGTAGGGTTAAGCATGGAGAGCCAGTTTGGTGTAGTGGTTAAGAGTGCGGACTCTTATCTGGGAGAACCGGGTTTGATTCCCCACTCCTCCACTTGCACCTGCTGGCATGGCCTTGGGTCAGCCATAGCTCTGGCAGAGGTTGTCCTTGAAAGGGCAGCTGCTGTGAGAGTCCTCTCCAGCCCCACCCACCTCACAGGGTGTCTGTTGTGGGGGAGGAAGGTAAAGGAGATTGTGATCCACTCTGAGACTCTTCGGAGTGTAGGGCGGGATATAAATCCAATATCATCATCAAAATAGAACAAAGTTAGAATCCAGTGGCGAAATAGTGAAATGAACTCTCTCCAGCCCCACCCACCTCACAGGGTGTCTGTTGTGGGGGAGGAAGGGAAAGGAGATTGTGAGCTGCTCTGAGACTCTTCAGAGTGGAGGGCGGGATATAAATCCAATATCTTCATCTACCTCACAGGGTGTCTGTTGTGGGGGAGGAAGGGAAAGGAGATTGTGAGCTGCTCTGAGACTCTTCGGAGTGGAGGGCGGGATATAAATCCAATATCATCTACCTCACAGGGTGTCTGTTGTGGGGGGGGGGGGAAGGGGAAGGAGATTGTGAGCCGCTCTGAGACTCTTCGGAGTGGAGGGCGGGATATAAATCCAATATCTTCATCTACCTCACAGGGTGTCCTGTTGTGGGGGGGGGAAGGGGAAGGAGATTGTGAGCCGCTCTGAGACTCTTTGGAGTGGAGGGCGGGATATAAATCCAATATCTTCTTCTATCTTCTTCATCTTCATGAATCCCTTTCAAAATAAATAAATAGATGTGCCAGACTTGTGAATTTGCACAGGTGGGCTTCTGAAAATTATCGTGCGGGATTGAAAACAAGAAAAAAAAACAACAACTGTGGTCTCCAGCTCAGATTCAATTGTCACATCCCTTGCGAATGACACCAATTGCTTACGAAAAGTGAATGTTATATTTGTAGTCCGGGGATCAGTGAGAAAAACAACGGGCACTTATGATATGGAACATTTGTTTACTTATTTATTGGTTTATTTATTTTATCAAATTTCTATCCCGCCTTCCCCTAAAAGGCTCAGGGCGGCTAACAACAGTTAAAAAACACATCAAATATTAAAACCAATATACAATAAAATCAATCCACACATTTTAACCATAAAATCCAAGATGCACGTCGATGTTTCTGAATATCTATATTTGTCCAGTGGGATTGTCAGTGCTATGGGACATTTGCTACCTCCCCTTAACTATTGAAGAGCCAGTTTGGTGTAGTGGTTAAGTGTGTGGACTCTTATCTGGGAGAACCAGGTTTGATTCCCCACTCCTCCCTCTTGCGGCTGCTGGGATGGTCTTGGGTCAGCCATAGCTCTGGCAGAGGTTGTCCTTTAAAGAGCAGCTGCTGTGAGAGCCCTCTGCAGCCCCCACCCGCCTCACAGGGTGTCTGTTGTGGGGGAGGAAGGTAAAGGAGATTGCGAGCCGCTCTGAGACTCCTCGGAGTGGAGGGCAGGATATAAATCCAGTATCTTCTTCTTCTTCTTCTTCTTCTTCTCCACTTGCTGCTGCTGGAATGGCCTTGGGTCAGCCATAGCTCTGGCAGAGGTTGTCCTTGAAAGGGCAGCTGCTGTGAGAGCCCTCTGCAGCCCCACCCACCTCACAGGGTGTCTGTTGTGGGGAAGGAAGGTAAAGGAGATTGCGAGCCACTCTGAGACTCTTCAGAGTGGAGGGCGGGATATAAATCCAATATCTTCTTCTTCTTCTTGAAGGCAAGCTTAAATAGTTCAGTCTTACAGGCCCAGTGGAACTGTGGCAGGTCCTGCAGGGCCCCAATGTTTTCGGGGAGGGGCATTCCACAGACCGGGGGCTATTGTCGAAAATGCTCTGGCTCTAGTGGTAGACAATCGAACTTCTTTCAGTCCAGGAATCTGAAGAAGATTTCGGGACCCTGAATGTAGTGCTCTCTGGGGCACATATGGGGAGAGGCGATCCCGAAGGTCGACAGGTCCCAGGCCATATAGGGCTTTAAAGGTTATGACCAGCACCTTGAAAACGATTCTGAAATGCCACAGGCAACCAGTGTAACGTTTCCAGCGCAGGTTGGATGTACTCCCGTACAAGTAGCTCCAATAACAACCTGGCTGTTGCATTTTGCACCAGTTGCAGCCCTTTGGAGTTGAGTCAAGGGCAGCATCTGAGATTAGATGGCATGGGATTTCATCTAAAAGGGAAATCGGGGGGGGGGGGGGAATTGACACTTTGGAAGTAAATCTGAGAATTATTGAGGCAACCCCAAAGGTCTTGGGGAAAAAATGCTCTCAGAGAGGTCTGTCCCTCCTAGAAGGCCTCCAACATGGAATACAGGACAGTGAAATATGTAGGGCATGCAAACCATTTGCAAAGATGCCTACACAAATTCAAGTGGGAAACCTTGAGGGCAGGTTGAGTCCCACCGTTTTTGGCATTCTTTGAAACCACATTCTGTAAACGCCGCAGAAACACTTCCTTCTATGGTAATAATTCTATGTCACAAGAGGACATCATTAAAAAAAACAAAAACAAAACTGATACGTATCTTGCATAGCTGGCATGTGTTCAAAGAAATTAAATCAGCGTACAGCTTTTTGAGGAAGAAACTCATTTTGTTCTGTTGGGTGCGAGCAAACACCTTGATCATGTTGCGGCTGTTATCAGATTAAACGCTGAATGAATCTCCGGGCAATTATGTGAGGACTAGACTAATCCTAAACAGCTTCCTTTCATGCAGACATTCCTGAATAGCATCACATCTCAAGATAAATCATAGAATCATAGAGTCGGAAGGGGCCTCCAGGGCCATCTAGTCCAACCCCTTACACAATGTAGGAAACTCACAAATACCTCCCCCTAAATTCACAGGGTCCTCATTGCTGTCAGATGGTCATCTAGCCTCTGTTTAAGAAACCTCCAAGGGAAGGAGAGCCCACCACCTCCTGAAGAAGCCTGTTCTACTGAGGAATTGCTCTAATGGTCAGGAAGTTCTTCCCCCTAAATTCACAGGATCCTCATTGCTGTCAGATGGTCATCTAGCCTCTGTTTAAGAAACCTCCAAGGAAGGAGAGCCCACAACCTCCCGAGGAAGCCTGTTCCACTGAGGAACTGCTCTAACGGCCAGGAAGTTCTTCCTAATGTTGAGCTGGAAACTCTTTTGATTTAATTTCAACCCATTGGTTGTGTTCTCTAAACGTCCACATCCAAGTGAACCAAACTCCCATCCAAAGCTCTATTCCACAACTTCTCTCATCTTCATCAGTGGTGTCCAATATGACATAGAACCTTATGAAACTATTCAACTGAATTACGTCAGTGGAGACCTAAATCAAAAATATGTAAATCGTGGCCAAATATATTGACATCAATCAAATGGACTGGCTATGTGTATTTGTTTCCATGTGAGAGTCTGGGGTTGGGAGGAAGGACACACAGAGGCGCATCTTATATCATTGTTCCCAATAGAATTCTCCTTCATGATTCAGTACTTTCCCCACTCAAATTCTATGGCAGGGTCTTGTACCATGTGACCTACTCCCTCAATGAAAATGAACTCCGCTGACTAATAACTGTTCCACGCTCCTCAAGATGGAGTCCATAGTTCTGGGCTGTCTTCTTTTTGACCTCAGCCTCTCCCTCTTTTGTCCTTGTGATGATCCACCTTTTCGTCTTAATTTCCATCCTGTCCCACCTCAAGCTAGAACCTAGAGCAGTATTCATGAAATATAGAAGCTGATGAATTTTGTTGAGTATATTTCTATGACATCTTCTATTGAAATCCTGAGGAGATTTGCAATTGATTAAAATATACAATACAATGAGCAATTACAAATAAAAACAATATTGGAATTTATGAACATTAGTTGTTGTAAATTTTCCGGGCTGTATGGCTGTGATCTTGGCATTGTAGAACCTGATGCCAAGACCATGGCTATACAGCCTAGAAAATCTACAACAACTAATGAACTCTGGCCATGAAAGCCTTCAACAACGTATTGAATCTATGAACAGTTAGAAAGCCATGTACTGACACCAAGTTTCTTACAAGTCTTCTGTAGCAAATACATTTTCAGATAGTTCCAGCAGGTCTGTTAGGATGTCAAAGTGACCTAAAGCAACATATCAAGACAACTTGTTGTAACTCATGAGAAACCTCCTAGGGATTCAAAGTAAATCCAGGAGAATTTGATAAATTAATTTCCTGCATCCAATTGTTTTTCACTGCCCATCCTTAGCCACAAAACACATGCACACAAACACCTTTATTTTCAGGACATTAGCCAAAATGTTCTATGTATGTCATCTGCACCTGGATATCTTTTTGAGAGATGCAGGGGAAATACCTTCATTAAGTGGATCAAATTGGCAAATCTTGAAACATGAGTTGAGCTAACGGGGGGGGGGGGGGTTAGCTGAGATAAATATTCAAGGGATGTTGAGGAACAGAGCAAGAGTTTCAATGAAAATGGTAACATCATTCAGTAAATCCCATTATGAATAAAAAAATTAGAGCACATTAGTAATATATTAGAGCAATAATCAGAACAAGAGATTTTTTTAATAATAGAAAGAGAACAATGTGGCTTGTTCCTCTTCCTATTCAAATGTCTTTGTGTGGAGCAAGAGATGAAGAAGATAGAAGAAGAAGATATTGGATTTATATCCCGCCCTCCACTCCGAAGAGTCTCAGAGCGGCTCACAAGCTCCTTTACCTTCCCCCCACAACAGACACCCTGTGAGGTAGATGAAGATTTTGGATTTATATCCGGCCCTCCACTCCGAAGAGTCTCAGAGGGGCTCACAATCTCCTTTACCTTCCTCCCCCACAACAGACACCCTGTGAGGTGGGTGGGGATGGAGAGGGCTCTCCCAGCAGCTGCCCTTTCAAGGACAACCTCTGCCAGAGCTATGGCTGACCCAAGGCCATGCCAGCAGGAGCAAGTGGAGGAGTGGGGAATCAAACTTGGTTCTCCCAGATAAGAGTCCGCACACTTAACCACTACACCAAACTGGCTCTCCACCAAACTGGCTCTCCAGTTGGAGATGGAGAAAAAGGAAAGAAATGGGGGGGGGGGGGGGGATGGAAACTTTGCGGAATCAGTCTCAATCTATAAATCAAATAGAAAGAGAAACATGGAAAAACAGTCAATGGATAGAGAAACAATCCGTGAAAAATAACTAATACAAGTAATAGTCAAATCTCAGTCACAATTCATACGAAAGCTCAATAACTTATGAAAAAGGGTCTGAAAGGCGACAGCAGTTTCTTATATATCTTCACAGCGTGCTCAAGCTTTCTCCACTTTTGAGACATTATGCTGGGCACTCTGTGAAAAACCTGTATTGAAATTGTTGGTGGATGGTCCAATATCCCTCCTCGATGAAGATGTGGTCTTATTGAAGCGTGAAGAATACCTCTGGCTATCCACGTTGAGGATCTCTTCAGAACGTCTACACACAACTTGGAAATGTTGAGGACTGTATTCTAATATTGCACCAGCACTTCGGAAAGGAAAGGAAAGGAAAGGTCTCCAGTGCAAGCACCAGTCGTTTCCGACTCTGGGGTGATGTTGCTTTCTTGACATTTTCACGGCAGACTTTTTACGGGGGTGGTTTGCCATTGCCTTCCCCAGCCTTTTTACACTTTCCCCCCAGCAAGCTGGGTACTCATTTGACCAACCTCGGAAGGAT
Source organism: Heteronotia binoei (assembly GCF_032191835.1). Classification (NCBI taxonomy): domain Eukaryota; kingdom Metazoa; phylum Chordata; class Lepidosauria; order Squamata; family Gekkonidae; genus Heteronotia; species Heteronotia binoei. The sequence goes on from NC_083223.1 coordinate 274,910,649, forward strand.
GGAAGGCTGAGTCAACCTTGGGCCGGCTACCTGAACCAGCTTTTGCTGGGATAGAACTCAGGTCGTGAGAAGAGAATTCAGATCACAGTACTGCAGCACTTGTAAAACTTACCTGTAAATGCTTGAGCGCACTATGAAGATATATAAATTGTTTTTTTTCCCCCCATAAATTAATAATTATTTTTATATAAATTATTGAGCTTTCATATGAATTGTGACTGAGATTTGACTATTACTTGTCTTAGTTATTTTTCACAGATTATTTCTGTATTCATTGACTTCAGTCTATGTCATACATGTATTTCTTTTTTCAGTATTATCCTTAAAATTACAACTATTTGTCATGTTATTCTCTTTTAGCCTATGGCTATAGTCATTTAAAGCATTTTACAGTTAAATAAAGTGACCATAGTTTACCCAACTTTCTGTTTCTGAGTCTTTCTTCTGACTGGGCAGGAGGGCAAAACATGTAAAGGGCTGGGTCTGATGTGTCTGGAGAAGAGACTACTAAGGGCAATATGATAGATGACTGCCAAAGGTTGAAGAATTCGTACAGAACTGTTCCTTCTCACCCTGGCAGAGAGGTGTAGAACTAATGAAAGGAAACATCTGTGAAATAGATGTTGGCTTAAAGTTCAGGAAAATGTCTTCACTGCAAGAGCTATTTAACAGTGGAATAGGTTGATGTGGGAAGTGGTAGATTTTCATTTTCTGGAGATCTTGAAGCAGACATTGAAAGCCCATCTCTCAGGTGAAGGTTGTAGTTGCACACTCCTGCATTCAGCAGGAAGTTAATCTAAAGTTTGCTTCCAGCTCTATGACTCTATGGAGAGCCAGTTTGGTGTAGTGGTTAAGTGTGCGGACTCTTATCTGGGAGAACCGGGTTTGATTCCCCACTCCTCCACTTGCACCTGCTAGCATGGCCTTGGGTCAGCCATAGCTCTGGCAGAGGTTGTCCTTGAAAGGGCAGCTGCTGTGAGAGCCCTCTCCATCCCCACCCACCTCACAGGGTGTCTGCTGTGGGGGAGGAAGGTAAAGGAGATTGTGAGCCGCTCTGAGACTCTTTGGAGTGGAGGGCGGGATATAAATCCAATATCTTCATCCACCTCACAGAGTGTCTGTTGTGGGGGAGGAAGGGAAAGGAGATTGTGAGCCGCTCTGAGACTCTTCGGAGTGGAGGGCAGGATATAAATCCAATATCTTCTTCTTCTCTAGCTTCCTTCACTTCATTGGCAGTTTTCCGCTGAATCAAATTTTAGATTTTAAGTTCCTCGGCTAGAAATTGCATTATTTTGGATGGTTCCTGGCTGTTACTGAAAAGATTGGACTCTGGCATCTCTACCTATTTCATAAATCTGAACCTGGAACGATGTTATTCTCCTTTTTTAAAAAAGAAAAAAGAAAAGAAAGATCCATGATAAGTTTTGATAACCATTTCTATATTTGGAATGCCAATCCACAGGTGTGAACATTAGATCTAGTCTAGAGATGCTGCTGAATTTTGCAACCCACCATTTCACCTAGAAGAGTTGGAACTCTCTGTCTGGGGCAAGTGATGCTCTGTATTCTTGGTGCTTGGGAAGGGCAACAGTGGGAGGGCTTCTCGTGTCCTGGCCCCACTGATGGACATCCTGATGGCACCTGGGATTTTTGGCTACTGTGTGGCACAGAGCGTTGGACTGGATGGGCCATTGGCCTGATCCAACATGGCTTCTCTTATGTTCTTATGGAACTATGTCTGGGGCAAGTGATGCTCTGTATTCTTGGTGCTTGGGAGGGGCAACAGTGGGAGGGCTTCTAGTGCCTTGGCCCCACTGATGAACCTCCTGATAGCATCTGGGTTTTTTGGCCACTGTGTGATACAGAGTGTTGGACTGAATGGGCCATTGGCCTGATCCAACATGGCTTCTCTTATGTTCTTACGGCCACTGTGTGACACAGAGTGTTGGACTGGATGGGCCATTGGCCTGATCCAACATCGCTTCTCTTATGTTCTTAAGACCCCTTATGATCATGCCTTTTTTTCTTGTGTTAATTAAAACTGCATGGTCTTCAGATCTGTACCATTTCCAGTCTCTTGCAAACATTTCCAGGTTGAATATGCGCAGCCTTAAACATTTTATCACATCAGTTGCTTATACATTTCCTATGCATGTATATTCACTAAATAACCATCTAAAATGCCGTAAAATTACATCAGCACAACACCTTGCCACTCATAAATTGGTGGAAAAGATCTGTGTGAATGGGATGATCCATCAAATTCCTGGGCAGGAAAAGAGATTGTGTTCAGTTATTTTGAAGCAGGACAAATGCCATCGGAATTCCCACAACTATAACTGCTGGGAAGGAGCAAACAAGCCAATTTTTTTTGCAGAAGAATGCAAATGAGAACATCAAAGCATTCGGAATTATAAAAAGGCATTATTTGGGTTGATGCTCGTCACTTATTAAAGTAGTTTGATGTCATACAAAGAATTAGTTTGCGTTGCTTGCTCTTGAAAGCCTCAGGCGCAAAGGGGTGGACACAAATATGTTCAGGGGCCAATTGGGGATACAGATCTGATGGTATAAAAAGGCTTTCTCCGCTCAGAACTTCCAACAACTGCACCAGACGCTTCTTCCTTTTTTGTCTTCTGGTCTTTAGAGACGTTGGTAAGTGACATTTAAAAAAAAAAATACAATTCCAGTGGAATTCATGGTGACTTAAATTTGATGACTAGGTTCTTTCTCTTAAACTATGTATATCTGTTGCACATGGGGATTCAATAATATAGTTCCCCTTTGCTAGAGGTTTACAAGATTATGCATGGGATACAGAAGGCAGAGAAAGAGGACTTTTCTCCCTTTCTCACAATATGAGAACTCGTGGACATTCAATGAAATTGCTGAGAAATAGGCTTAGAACCGATAAAAGGAAGTCCTTCTTCACCCAAAGGGTGATTAAGGCATGGAATTCACTGCCACAGGAGGTGGTGACAGCTGCCAGCATAGACAGCTTCAAGAGGGGACTGGATAAACTTACAAAGCAGAGGTCCATCAGTGGCTATTAGCTGCAGTTTATTGTTGGGACTCTCTGTCTGGGGCAGTGATGCTCTGTATTCTGGGTGCTTGGGGGGGGGCACAGTGGGAGGGCATCTAGTGTCCTGGCCCCACTTATGGACCTCCTGATGGCAATTGGGTTTGTTTTGGCCACTGTGTGACACCACGTGTCGTACTGGATGGGCCATTGGCCTGATCCAACATGGCTTCTCTTATGTTCTTAGTCTAACTGGGAATCCATTGCAGTGGAAACAACCTTCTTCACAGAATCCTTTTTTTCCAATTTAAGGGGCTCCTTTTCCAACTGAGGAGCAACTTGAGTTTGAGGAAGTCTCAAACCGGATGAAGGATTCATCTTTCAGTCAGGGTAGCGGTGGGACGGGGGTAGGATCAACGTCACAGATTCTTCTCCCAATAGATAGTCCATATTTGTATCCGCTTTTTGATTCAATAACCAACACATTACGAGAAAAGGTTCTTCTTTTGCTGATGAGACCAAGAAGGGTAGTTTAGTGGCCCTTCATAATGACTCTCAAATTCCCTTGACCAGGGCTTTTTTTGTAGCAGAAACTCCTTTGCATATTAGGCCACACACCCCTGATGTAGCCAATCCTCCTGGAGCTTACAGTAGTCCTTGTACTGAGCCCTAGGAGGATTGGCTACATCAGGGGTGTGTGGCCTAATATGCAAAGGAGTTCTTGCCACAAAAGAAGCCCTGCTGTCGACTATCTATGAATGGGTTTTGATGGTTCATAGTCATCCTTTGGAGAACGATCACAGTGGATCAGAAGACAAGCTTCTGGCCAGGATTTCACAAATCTTTGTCGAGCTGCTGCGAATCAGGGTTCCAGCGCTCTGCTAAATTAATTATATTACTCTTAAACGTTGAAGCTTTCTCAGTTTGTAAAGACGAAGCACGCCTTCACATTACACTAAATAGTGCGTTTTGCAAGTGGATTTTTACTGTGTAAGAACAGCAAAACGCATTATTTAGCGTAGTGTGAAGGCACGCAATGCCTGTGCTGTTCCTATACTCATGTCTTTTATTGAACAAGTGGGAAGGATGCTTTCCGGAGCTGCTGACCTCCAAGAGGGACAAGGTTATTGCTTAGAATTAGAACAGAGATCAGCTCCCTTGGAGAAAGTGGTCACATTCAAGGGTGGATTTTATTGCATTCCACCCATATTTTGGGGGGGTGGGCTCCCTCTGGGTGTCCTGCCCCCCCAGGGAAAGTGCGTGCGCAATTCATCGCCTCTCCTTTCCCGGTGTAGTGAACGCTGCGTGGTCACTGTCTGGCTATGCCTGGCAGATGGTCACTGCAATGGCCTCTCCTACATTACTGCATCCGTGGCAACACCTTCTCGCTGGTCCCCCCCGTTTTCACAGAGTTTGCCACGTCATGGTGCGACCGAATGTCCGGCGGTATAACCGGATGGGCAGGCTGGGCTCACCAACCTCGCCAGCCAAGAGAAGGAAAACTCTAACATCAAGCCCGGGCAGACAGAGCTCGTTAATGTAACATCTACCACCTGGAGGACTCGCTGCCGGCGTCCCGGCTTACTGGGCCATGGCAGATGACCCCATGGTGAAAGGGTGGAGCCAGTACTGTGCACACTGCGCTTCACCTAAAAATTCCTCTGCGCAGGCCTGAAGGGTATCCACATCCACACCCATATTTTTATTGCATTCCACCCTTCCCAAACGCCATCCTTCCCAGCTTCCACTCTCAAATCTCTTGGAATTTCCCAATTCAGCATTGGAAATGGGCTAATTGCTTCCTTCAAACATCACCAAGGAGTTATCTAAATAAATAGTGCTGTTAAGTAATGTTAGATGAACAGCCTACTGTTTGGTATACCCAGAGGTCGTTTTGTAGAAAACTAGGTGGTGGAGCTCATCCAGGAATTGTTATGCAGCTGCACCTACTATTCAATGGGCAAGGTGGGGAGGGGGAACCCTCAGAAAGGTTCAGGAACTGTGCTCCTGTGAGCTCCTGCTGAATTTGAGAACCTGGGTATACCACTGTTTGACCCATGAACTGGGGACCCAGCCTTCTGCTCAGTTCCAGGTCAAGGTACAAATGGAGGTTGAGACTGGTAGAAGATGAACTTCATAATATACCAGGGTAGAATGATGAAAGTTTCTGCCTTCAAGTAAGAAGAGCAATGAATAGAAAGGAAAGGAAAGGTCCCCTGTGCAAACACCAGTCGTTTCTGACTCTGGGGTGACGTTGCTTTCACAACGTTTTCATGGCAGACTTTTTTTACGGGGTGGTTTGCCATTGCCTTCCCCAGTCTTTTACACTCCCTCCCCCCCCAGCAAGCTGGGTACTCATTTGACCGACCTCGGAAGGATGGAAGGATGAGTCAACCATGGGCCGGCTACCTGAACCAGCTTTCGCTGGGATAGAACTCAGGTCGTGAGCAGAGAGTTCAGATCACAGTATTGTAGTACTGCTGCTTTACCACGGTGCGCCACGGGGCTGCTAGATGAGGAGGACACCCTAACTCATTTATCATGACTCTATATAGTCAGCTACTGCGTTAGATTGTTCTCCATGGGATAAGGGAACGGTAAAAAGTCAAGAAATGTGGGATTGTCTTTGAGAGTTACTGAAGATGAGCAAAGACTGCTTGGTGGGCGTTAAGGATGGAAAAAGAAGAAGGATCACAACTGCTGTTTCCTTACCTTTTGTTTCAGATTCACCTCCATCCAAAAATGCCTGGCTACTGTGGTCCAGAGTTCGCTGTTCCATCCGTTGCCTCCACTCCAACAGTTGGCTTTGGATCTGCACGGCTTGGCTGGGGAAACCTTGGCTGTGGGTATGGAGGTCTCGGCTATGGCTATGGAGGTCTCGGCCTTGCACATGGAGGTCTGGGTTACGGTCTCGGCTGGGCCCATGGTCCTGCCATAGCTGAAACTTCCGGCAGTCTGGGCACCCTGGCTGGAGTCAACCCTTCCTGCATCAACCAGATCCCACCCGCAGAAGTCGTGGTCCAGCCACCACCTGTTGTCCTGACCCTCCCAGGACCCATCCTCTCTGCCACTGGGGAACCAGTTACTGTGGGAGGCAATGCTCCATGTGCCATTAGCGGCACTGGGGTGGCAGGACTAGGCTCCTATGGGGGGTTCGGAGGCCAATATGGAGGCTGGGGCTGGGGTTCCCGTTTAGGCCTGAGGAGGGGTTCATGGATTGGGAAAAGGTCTCTCCTGGGACGTCGCGGCAGCATCTGTTGATTCCTCTATTGAATCTGAGGAGAATCTATGCACGGTCCCGGCAACAATCAGGAACTGGAAGATAAGACCCATCAATGAGTCTGAAAACCTTGACTTGCGGAAACACCGCTGAACTGAAGAACGTTTGCGCGAACTCTCCACCGTTTCATCTGAAAGCTTCAAGTCTGTGAAGAATGCTGATATTCTTTGCCATCTTCATTTCTCTCTCCTTGTGTAACTGTTTCCATTGATTCTTTCCCCATTAAAGCTCAGTCTGCATTCCAGCATTTGTGTCTTGGTTTTGCTTTTAAAAGAAGACCGCAGATTTATACCCCGCCCTCCTCTCTGAATCAGAGTCTCAGAGCGGCTTACAATCTCCTTTATCTCCTTCCCCCACAATAGACACCCTGTGAGGTGGGTGGGGCTGAGAAAGCTCTTACAGCAGCTGCCCTTTCAAGGATAATGCCTACAAAAGCTATGGCTAACCCAAGGCCATTTCAGCAGGTGTAAGTGGAGGAGTGGGGAATCAAACCCGGTTCTCCCAGATAAGAGTCCATGCACTTAACCACTACACTCAACTGACTCCCTATTAGAGCTATGGCTGACCCAAGGCCATTCCAGCAGGTGCAAGGGGAGGAGTGGGGAATCAAACCCAGTTCTCCCAGATAAGAGTCCACACACTTAACCACTACACCAAGCTGGCTCTTACATGCAGCATGCATAGAATTCCTTTGGTCTTCTAGAAGTTCATCAGTTAATTTGGCCTTGAAGAGACCTATAAATCCTTTAAAGGGGAAGAAGTGTAGGCGACAACAATGAGGGATGGTTCCGGCGTCCTTTGTATCACCACAAGGGATTCCTGTGGTTTGTCCTCTTTGCCGATGAGCCTGAACAGCTCTGAGAAAGAACATACAGTCCTTAACCTTGCTGCACATGGTGCACAGAGAGAACTATTATGGCAGGCATAGGTTATGGATGGCTCTGTTTGGCCTGATTTAGGCATACATGTAACCACTAGGGGCTGAATTCTAGCAGAAGCTCTTTTGCATATTAGGCCACACCCCCTGATGTAGCCAATCCTCCAAGAGCTTACAAGGCTCTCTTTTGTAAGCTCTTGGAGGATTGGCTACATCGCGGGAGGGGGTATGACCTAATATGCAAAGGAGCTCCTGCTAGAATTCCATCCTGCATATAACACTTAAGCAATTCTGGATGTCTAGTCAGCATTTCTATATCAGAACATTTAATTCCCGACAAGAGGTGCACCACAATATTGTTTCTAGTTTGTTATGGGCGTATAGTACTCAGGCGATGCAACCTTTGCTTCCATTTTACAGCCTTTGTTTCTATTGTACCCTTTATTTCCATACCCCTATGCCATTTGTTTTATCACCATATCGTTTAACACTGAAAAGGGTTGAAAGAAAATGACGCCATCCATTACTGCCCCATCAATTAAAGTAGAGCAATTACTTGAGTACATTAAAAATCCTTGAATATATGGTTAGGGTTAAGGATCAAGGCTTTTTTGTAGCAGGGACTCCTTTGCAGATTAGGCCACACCCCCAATGTAGCCAGTCCTCCTGGAACTTACAAGAGGCCCTGTACTAAGAACCCTGTAAGTAGAAGCTTCCAATCCATTCAGACTACACTATCGATAGGACTTTAGAGATCATCTCCTAAGAATAGCTTGTGCCCCAGTTGATAAGGATGCACCTTCTAGGTTGACTAATCATTTATATCTTCAGGCAGAATACAAACTTATCTATACACAAATATCTTCTTAATTCTAATATAGCGGGTTCAACGCGAGGAAGAGGTGAGGAGGTAGTGATCATAGCTCTTTATGGCAATACAACAGAGTATAGGGCTGAACTCGAAGGCTGGAGAACTGGGCCAACTTATATACACTCAGCATTCCCACGCAAGCACGCTATTGGACCACTCAAACCAGCAGGGGGGGGGGTGTGATTGGAGCAAGGCAGCAGGGATGTGGATCCTACTGTCCATTGTTCCCAAGTCCCCAAGCTCAGTCCTATGGGCACCAATGAGAAGAAGAAAAAAAGAGGATGATGATAAGAACATAAGAGAAGCCATGTTGGATCAGGACAATGGCCCCTCCAGTCCAACACTCTGTGTCACATAAGAACATAAGAGAAGCCATGTTGGATCAGGCCAGTGGCCCATCCAGTCCAACACTTTGTGTCACATAAGAACATAAGAGAAGCCATGTTGGATCAGGCCAGTGGCCCCTCCAGTCCAACACTCTGTGTCACATAAGAACATAAGAGAAGCCATGTTGGATCAGGCCAGTGGCCCATCCAGTCCAACACTTTGTGTCACATAAGAACATAAGAGAAGCCATGTTGGATCAGGCCAGTGGCCCCTCCAGTCCAACACTCTGTGTCACATAAGAATATAAGAGAAGCCATGTTGGATCAGGCCAATGGCCCATCCAGTCCAACACTCTGTGCCACATAAGAACATAAGAGAAGCCATGTTGGATCAGGCCAATGGCCCATCCAGTCCAACACTCTGTGTCACATAAGAACATAAGAGAAGCCATGTTGGATCAGGCCAATGGCCCATCCAGTCCAACACTCTGTGTCACATAAGAACATAAGAGAAGCCATGTTGGATCAGGCCAATGGCCCATCCAGTCCAACACTCTGTGTCACACAGTGGCCAAATATATATATATACACTGTGACTAATAACCACTGATGGACCTCTGCTCCATATTTTTATCCGATCCCCTCTAAAAGCTGGCTATGCTTGTAGGCGCCACCACCTCCTGTGGCAGTGAATTCCACATGTTAATCACCCTCTGGGTGAAGAAGTACTTCCTTCTCTTTGTTTCAACCTGACTGCTCAGCAATTTCATTGAATGCCCACGAGTTCTTGTATTGTGAGAAAGGCAGAAAAGGACTTCTTTCTCTACTTTCTCCATCCCATGCATAATCTTGTGAACCTCTATCATGTCCCCCCGGAGTCGACGTTTCTCCAAGCTAAAGAGCCCCAAGCTTAAGAGCCCCAATATAATGATGATTATATTGGATTTATATCCCACCCTCCACCCCGAATTTCAGAGTCTCAGAGCACCTTACAATCTTCTTTATCTTCCTCCTCCACAACAGACACCCTGTGAGGTGGGTGGCGCTGGAGCGGGCTGTCACAGCAGCTGCCCTTTCAAGGATAGCTCTGTGAGAGCTATGGCTGACCCAAGGCCATTCCAGCAGGTGCAAGTGGAGGAGTGGGGAATCCAACCCGGTTCTCCCAGAGAAGAGTCCGCCCACTTCACCGCAACACCAAACCGGCTCACTACACCAGCCAGGCAAGTACACAGTTAAATATACGCATTCCAGTTCACATACACAACATTAATTTATATGGAAAGTGTGAGTTCATTCGTTTCACTTTTTTTTTTTTCATCGTAACAGAGTCTCTGTACTAGTTTCTGGTCCATAGAATCATAGGATCACAGAGTTAGAAAGGGCCACACAAGTTATCTATTCCAACCCTGATCCAACATGGCTTCTCTTATGTTCTTATGTGACACAGAGTGTTGGACTGGATGGGCCATTGGCCTGATCCAACATGGCTTCTCTTCTGTTCTTATGTGACACAGAGTGTTGGACTGGATGAGCCATTGGACTGATCCAACATGGCTTCTCTTATGTTCTTATGTGACACAGAGTGTTGGACTGGATGGGCCATTGGCCTGATCCAAAAAGGCTTCTCTTCTGTTGTTATGTGACAAAGAGTGTTGGACTGGATGAGCCATTGGACTGATCCAACATGGCTTCTCTTATGTTCTTATGTGACACAGAGTGTTGGACTGGATGGGTCATTGGCCTGATCCAACATGGCTTCTCTTCTGTTCTTATGTGACACAGAGTGTTGGACTGGATGGGCCATTGGCCTGATCCAACATGGCTTCTCTTCTGTTTTTATGTGACACAGAGTGTTAAACTGGATGAGCCATTGGACTGATCCAACATGGCTTCTCTTATGTTCTTATGTGACACAGAGTGTTGGACTGGATGGGTCATTGGCCTGATCCAACATGGCTTCTCTTCTGTTCTTATGTGACACAGAGTGTTGGACTGGATGGGCCATTGGCCTGATCCAACATGGCTTCTCTTCTGTTCTTATGTGACACAGAGTGTTGGACTGGATGAGCCATTGGACTGATCCAACATGGCTTCTCTTATGTTCTTATGTGACACAGAGTGTTGGACTGGATGGGTCATTGGCCTGATCCAACATGGCTTCTCTTATGTTCTTATGTGACACAGAGTGTTCGACTGGAGGGGCCACTGGCCTGATCCAACATGGATCAGACTAGAGCATCTCTGACAAGTGCTTGTCCAGCTACTGTTTGAACACTGCCAGTGCGGGAGAGCTCACCAGTTCCCTCGGCAGCTGGCTCCATCGCTGAACCACTCTTATTGTAGCTTCCCCCCTAGCATGCATAGCAAGTTAAAATCTTGGTCTGGATTTGCTGCAGCCCCATATTTATCGAACATCACGTATGAAAAGTATAGAGGGGCCTTTTCCAGGGTTTCCGACTCTGGGGTGGCGTTGCTTTCACAACGTTTTCACAGCAGACTTTTTTTTACGGGGTGGTTTGCCATTGCCTTCCCCAGTTATTGAAAACTTTCCCTCCAGCAAGCCGGGGAGAGCCAGTTTGGTGTAGTGGTTAAGTGTGAGGACTCTTATCTGGGAGAACCGGGTTTGATTCCCCACTCCTCCACTTGCACCTGCTGGAATGGCCTTGGGTCAGCCATAGCCCTGGCAGAGGTTGTCCTTGAAAGGGCAGCTGCTGTGAGAGCCCTCTCCAGCCCCACCCACCTCACGGGGTGTCTGTTGTGGGGGAGAAAGGTAAAGGAGATTGTGAGCTGCTCTGAGACTCTTCGGAGTGGAGGGCGGGATATAAATCCAATATCTTCTTCTTCTTCTTCTTCTTCATTTGACCGATCTCGGAAGGACGGAAGGCTGAGTCAACCTGGAGCCAGCAACCTGAACCAGCTTTCGCTGGGATAGAACTCAGGCCGTGAACAGAGAGTTCCGACTGCAGTACTGCAGCTTTACCACTCTGCGCCACGGGGCTCTCATTATATTAGAGGAAAGGAAAGGTCCCCTGTGCAAGCACCAGTCGTTTCCGACTCTGGGGTGACGTTGCTTTCACAACGTTTTCACGGCAGACTTTTTTTACGAGGTGGTTTGCCATTGCCTTCCCCAGTTATCGACAACTTTCCCTCCAGCAAGCCGGGGACTCATTTGACCAACCTAGGAAGGATGGAAGGCTGAGTCAACCTGGGATTGAACTCAGGTCGTGAGCAGAGCTTCGGACTGCAGGACTGCAGCTTTACCACTCTGCGCCACCGGGCTCTTAGAGCATGAAAGCAAATCCAGATTCCCAAAGGTTCAAAAGAATCAAACTCGGAGAGAGTGGGGTCTTCAGCCCTGTAATTCTGAAGATTTCCTTAACCACCTGTTTCCAGAAGGTGACAATCACCGGTCATGACCATCAAGCATGGTAATAGGCAGCCTTAGAACCACAACGTTCCCAACAGCGAGGGGACATATCAGGAATCGAATGCGGAAGTTGGGCAGGAGTTAGGTACCATCTCGAAATCACCTTATACCTTTGAAGCCTAACGTTAAAAGCAGGTGATGTGTACACTGCAGTATTCCAAATATGGCTTCATGGTACTTCAGATAAGGAAAAGGAAAGGTCTCCTGTGCAAGCACCAGTCGTTTCCGACTCTGGGGTGACGTTGCTTTCACAACGTTTTCACGGCAGACTTTTTTTTACGGGGTGGTTTGCCATTGCCTTCCCCAGTCTTTTACACTTTCCCCCCAGCAAGCTGAGACATCAGTTAATATTTCCATTACTCTTGTGAGCAAGAGACCCCTAATTTAAGTTATATACAGACATCGTAATCACCCGTTTGGTTGCCAGGGTGCCTGGAGATTTAACTCACACGCATCTGCTGTGAAACTTGGGTTTTATCCACCGTTTTATAAGAGTCGTATGTGAATACCAACAGCCTCAGTGTTACAACAGCGCTCTATATCTCTGGGAGAGAGCTAGCCAGAAGTACAGATGAGTTCCCAGTCGCTCCGTGCGTTCACCATCTTGGCCGTTGCAGTGGAAGAAGTCGCGTCGCCAGAAATTGTCCGGGCAAGCGGTTTCCAGCCTTGACCAGGAAAGCCATGTTGGTAGGCTAACATCATCAGAGACCATCTTCCTGCAGTGCCAGATTCCATGGCAGAGAAGCGAGAGGCTCACGTACTCGACATCTGTTACATCTACATAAGGCAATCAAGCTTAGCTTAGGCGTGGATCCTGCCAGACCGCCCGAGTCTTTGTCAAACGGAACTTCAGACAAAGGACGGTGCTAGCCAGAAGAGCAAGAAGAGTCTTCCCCAGAAGATCTTTGTATAGATCGGGTGTCACCTTAGATACCAACCTGGCCCTCTATTGTCATCTTTAGACAAGTTTGGATAGCTTGTTTAATCCCCTCCACCCATGCTTCCACCCATGCTTTGCCCAAACTGCCACTTTGGAGCCTCCCCCTGTCCCATTGATACCTGGAGATCCATTCAGGTGACCAGAGTCAGGTCTGCTCATTGGCTAGAGGTGGACATCCAATCTGGTACCCAGAATAGACTAGATACTGCCTGCCAAAAAGCCAGCCCCTTTTTGGGAGGACTTTTTCCTTTCCAAAAATACTATAACCAGAGAGAAAGCCATGCTCACTCTCTGTGCCTGAGCAATATGTAACCAGATTGTTCCTCCCTCCCTACTCTAAGTGAGGAGCATCAGGCATGGCACATCGCAGTGCATGTCTATATCTTCTAGTTGTGGCTGGACCCAACAGGATTAGGTCGTATAGCCTGTATATGTTTTTACCCCTGTGAGGGGTCTGGAGACCAAGTCCTATGAGGAAAGGTTGAAGGAGCTGGGGATGTTTAGCCTGGAGAGGAGGTGGCTGAGAGGTGATAGGATCACCATCTTCATGTACTTGAAGGACTGTCATTGAGAGGATGGTGTGGAATTGTTTTCTGTGGCCCCAGAAGGTAGGACCAGAACTAACGGGTTGAAACTAAATCAGAAGAGTTTTCAGCTAAACATTAGAAAGAACTTCCTGACCGTTAGAGTGATTCCTCAGTGGAACAGGCTTGCTCAGGAGGTGGTGGGCTCTCCTTCCTTGGATATTTTTAAACAAAGGCTAGATGGCCATCTGACAGCAATGAAGATCCTGTGGATTTAGGGGGGATGTGTTTTGTGAGTTTCCTGCATTGTGCAGGGGGTTGGACTAGATGACCCTGGAGGTCCCTACCAACTCTATGATTCTATGGTATTGTGAATTCTGTCAACATGTCAGACCTGAGTGGCCTTCAGAACTGGAAAAAGGACTCCACAATCAAGCAGAAGACAGCGTAAGTATGATGCACTGAGAACTTTATTGAGAAAGAAGAGACAAAGGCAAAGTACACTTCTCCCACTTCGCAAAATAAGAATTCACCTCAAGAATTGAACAGCTTCTCTATTGGATCGCAATAAACCAAGGTGTGGCAGAAAGCCTTCTGGAGTGAGTTGAACGGAAATAACCCAGATAGTGACAGTGAAAGTTATTTTTAACTCTACAGGGGTTGCTATAGGTCTGTGGATGGATTCAAAATTGGTATGGGAGCAAAACACTGAAGCTCTTTAGAGCAAGCCAACCATAGCAGCTGTAAAGAATCAGGATGTTTTGTTCCCAGTGAAATTAGGCTTTTCTGGTAAAAGAATACAGGAAACTGCCTTACATAGATGAAGACCCCTGATCCATCAAAATCAGTAGCAGCAACCCAGGGTGTCTGTGGCAGTCTTTTACATCACCCTCTCCTTGGTCCTTTAATAAGAGATGTCAGAGGTTGAGCCGGGGACCTTGTGCTTGCAAAGCCAATGTTCTACCATATTTTTGAATCCCCTCTCAGCTTTTTTATTGCTTTTTTCTCTCTCTTGGTAGCTCCCTAGACCTTTACAGCAATCAAAAAATAAAGTAGAGAAAGAAGTACTTTTCTCCCTTTCTCACAATACAAGAACTCGTGGGCATTTGATGAAATTGCTGAGCAGACAGGTTAAAACGGATAAAAGGAAGTACTTCTTCACCCAAAGGGTGATTAACGTGTGGAATTCACTGCCACAGGAGGTGGTGGCGGCCACAAGCATAGCCACCTTCAAGAGGGGTTTAGATAAAAATATGGAGCAGAGGTCCATCAGTGGCTATTAGACACAGTGTGTGTGTATATATAAAAATTTTTGGCCACTGTGTGATACAGGGTGTTGGGCTGGATGGGCCATAGGCCTGATCCAACATGGCTTCTCTTATGTTCTTAATATTTCAGTGGGCGCTAGACAGAAACGTCCTTCCAAGCCCACCTATACATTTTACCAGGGCTTTTATTTGTAGCAGGAACTCCTTTGCATATTAGGCCACATGCCCCTAACGTAGCCAATCCTCCAAGAGATTACAGTAGGCCCCGTACTAAGAGTCCTTTAAGCTCTTGGAGGTTTGGCTACATCAGGGTGCTATGGTCTAATAGAAGACGAAGACTGCAGATTTATACCCCGCCCTTCTCTCTGAATCAGAGACCCAGAGCGGCTTACCATCTCCTATATCTTCTCCCCCTACAACAGACACCCTGTGAGGGGCTGAGAGGGCTCTCACAGCAGCTGCCCTTTCAAGGGCAACTCCCGCGAGAGCTATGGCTGACCCAAGGCCAATGCAGCAGCTGCAAGTGGAGGAGTGGGGAATCAAACCCGGTTCTCCCAGATAAGAGTCCGCACACTTAACCGCTACACCAAACTGCAAAGGAGTTCCAGCGACAAAATAAGCCCTGCATCTTTCAGAAATCTTTTCCCCGGAATAGACCACAATGTCACTAGCGGTTTTTTAAAATAGACATCTATATGTAGCATAAGCATGAGAGAGAGATACATATTTATGGTTATGAGTGTTTTGTTTGTTTTGCAGAATTGTCAAGCACCTGAAGCGCCAGCTAACTTCTGCCAGGACTGTGGGCGCTCATCATTTCTGAATGGGAACGGAGTTTTGAATCGGTCCTGATAACTTTCCATTGTTGTTTCCTAGCCGGTTATCCGAGTCTTCTGTTTAGCAAGGTTTACACGGGTTGCAGGATGACCGTCTCGGCATGCACCGCGGGGGACAACTGGGGATGCAAGGTGTGCAGCCGCCCACGGAAACAGGATCGCAGCTGGCAGTGAGGATGGGCCCCGGGATCGTCAAGATGACTGCCGGTGGCTGGATCACCACCTCCGCGGGGGGTAGCTGATTGACGCAGGAAGGGCTAAGGCCGCTCACTACGCCGCAAGGAGTCAGAGATCCCGAGCTGCATGGCAGACATCCGTAGGAGCACATGACTGATGGACGTCAAGCTGAAACGACAGCATGTTGCAGAGTAAACGTGGTGTAACATTTAGAATCATAGAGTCAGAAGGGTCATCTAGTCCAACCCCCTGCACAGTGCAGGAAACTTGCAAACACCTTCCCCTAAATTCACAGGATCTTCATCGCTGTCAGATGGCCATCTAGCCTCTGTTTAAAAACCTCCAAGGAAGGAGAGCCCACCACCTCCCAAGGAGGAAGCCTGTTCCACTGAGGAACCACTCTTAACAGTCATAGAATCATAGAATTGGAAGAGACCTCCAGGGTCATCTAGTCCAACCACCTGCACAATGCAGGAAACTCACAAACACCTTCCCCTAAATTCACAGGATCGTCATCGCTGTCAGATGGCCATCTAGCCTCTGTTGAAAAACCTCCAAGGAAAGAGAGCCCACCACCTCCTGAGGAGGAAGAAGAAGAAGATATTGGATTTATCTCCCGCCCTCCACTCCGAAGAGTCTCAGAGCAGCTCACAATCTCCTTTACCTTCCTCCCCCACAACAGGCACCCTTTGAGGTGGATGGGGCTGGAGAGGGCTCTCACAGCAGCTGCCCTTTCAAGGACAACCTCTGCCAGAGCTATGGCTGAACCAAGGCCATCTCAGCAGGTGGAAGTGGAGGAGTGGGGAATCGAACCTGGTTCTCCCAGATAAGAGTCCGCACATTTAACCACTACACCAAACTAGCTCTTCACTGTTCTACTGAGGAATCGCTCTAACGGTCAGGAAGTTCTTCCTGATGCTGAGTCAAAAACTCTTTTGATTTCATTTCAACCCATTGGTTCTCTTTCTACCTTCTGGGGCCACAGAAAATAATTCCACACCATCCTCTATATGACAGCCCTTCAAGGACTTGAAGATGGTGATCCTATCACTTCTCAGCCATCTCCTCTCCAGGCTAAACATCCCCAGCTCCTTCAACCTTTCTTCCTAGGCCTTGGTCTCCAGACTCCTCACCATCTTCGCCACCCTCCTCTGGACTCGTTCTAGCTGGTCTATATCCTTCTTAAAATGTGGTGCCCAAAACTGAACACAATTCTCCAGGTGAGATCTTACCAAAGCAGAATGAACTGATACCATCACTTCACGTGATCTGGACACTTTATTTCTGTTGATGCAGCCCAAAATTGCATTTGCCTTTTTAGCCACCGCATCACACTGTTGACTCATGTTCAGCGTATGATCCACTAAGACCCCTAGATCCTTTTTGCACATTCTACTGCTAAGACAAGTCTCTCCCATCCTATAAACATGCATTGGATTTTTCCTACCTAAATGCAGAACTTTACATTTATCCCCGTTGAAATTCACTTTATTGATTTTAGCCCAGTTTTCCAGCCTGTCAAGGTCATCCTGAATCCTGTTTCTGTGTTTGCAACCCCTCTGTGTTTGCAACCCCTCCCAATTTAGTGTCATCTGCAAATTTAATAAGCTTTCCCTGTATTCCTTCATTCATAAAGATGTTGAACAAAACAGGTCCCAGGACAGATCCTTGAGGCACTCCACTTGTCACTCTTCTCCAAGAAGATGAGGAACCATTCACAAGCACTCTTTGGGTGCGATCTGTCAGCCAATTACAGATCCACCTAATGGTAACAGAATCCAAACCACATTTTACCAACTTGTCAACAAGGAGAGTATGGGGAACTTTATCAGAAGCCTTACTGAACTTTATGCATATGTTTGTGCAGGAAATGTGTAGGCTGTCTCTCTGGAAAGTTTGGTGTAGTGGTTAAGTGTGCGGAGTCTTATCTGGGAGAACCGGGTTTGATTCCCCACTCCTCCACTTGCACCTGCTGGAATGGCCTTGAGTCAGCCACAGCTCTGGCAGGAGTTGTCCTTGAAAGGGCAGCTGCTGTGAGAGCCCTCTCCAGCCCCACCCACCTCACAGGGTGTCTGTTGTGGGGGAGGAAGGTAAAGGAGATTGTAAGCCGCTCTGAGACTCTTCAGAGTGGAGGGCGGGATATAAATCCAATATCTTCTTCTTCTTCTTCTGGAAAGTGCTCAAGGTAGCTCACACCTAAAACAGTAACAACACTGAACGTATGAAGCTGCCTTCTACTGAATCAGACCCTCAGTCCATAAGAGTCAGTCTTCTCTACTCAGACAGGCAGCAGCTCTCTAGGGTCTCAAGCTGAGGTTTTTCATGCCTATTTGCCTGGACCCTTTTAAGTTCGAGATGCCGAGGACTGGACCCGGGACCTTCCGCTTACCAAGCAGATGCTCTGCCATTGAGCCACCATCCCTCCCCAAACCTTCCCCAAGTTTTTTCTGAAACATTAGGAAGAACTTCCTGAAAGTTAGAGTGGTTCCTCTGCGGAACGGGCTTCTTCGGGAGGTGGTGGGCTCTGCTTCCTTGGACATTTTTGAACAGCCTAGATGGACATCTGACAGTAACCAAGAGACATCTTGGTCTCCCAAGATGGGAACATGTACGGCCGGGGCTACGCGAACTGCACTGGTTACCGATTGTATACCGGGTCCAGTACAAAGTGCTGGTTATCACCTTTAAAGCCCTATATGGCCGAGGACCAGCCTACCTGAAGGACCGTCTCTCCCCGTATGAACCCCAGAGAGCACTGAGGTCAGTAGGAAAGAACAGACTGAATACCCCTGGGCCAAGACAAATTAAACTACAGAATACTCGCTCTCGGGCCTTTTCGGCCGCAGCCCCACATCTCTGGAACCAACTCCCAGAGGAGGTGCGGGCCCTGCGGAACCTTGATCAGTTCCGCAGGGCCTGCAAGACCACCCTTTTTAAATTAGCTTATGAATAACTGAAAATCCGCCATCAGCATCAACTAGAAGAGTGTCAAGGATAGCGTCATAAAATGTTTTAGTTAATTGTTTTAATTCAGGCTTTTAAGGTTAGTTTAATGTTAATTTAATGTTTCTAGTATAACTGTTTTATTGTTGGTGCACCATTGGTCACCGTATTGTTAGCCGCCCTGAGCCTGCTTCGGCGGGGGAGGGCGGGGTACAAATAAAATTTATTATTATTATTATATTATTATAACGCTGATTCTGTGAACTTAGGCAGACCATAAGAAGGAGGGTAGGAAGGGTTGCATCAGTTCTCATAGCCCTTTCTTACATGCCCAGGGGAAATGCTGATTGCCACTTCGGGGTCAGGCAGCAATTTTTCTCCAGGCCAGTTTTTCCAGGGTTCCTGGAGGTTTTTGCCATGCTCTGGGCATGGAGCAGGGGTCACCGGGGATGTGGGGCGGGGGGATATTTATGAATCTCCTGCATTGTGCAGAGAATTGGATAAGATCAGGGGTGGCCAACGGTAGCTCTCAAGATGTTTTTTGCCTACAACTCCCATCAGCCCCAGCCATTGGCCATGCTGGCTGGGGCTGATGGGAGTTGTAGGCAAAGACATCTGGAGAGCTGCCGTTGGCCACCGCTGGACTAGATGACCCTGGAAGGTCCCTTCCAACTCTACGATTCTATGATCTTATGATTCATATGAAAACAAATCAAGCCCATGAAAACACGTCAATGGAATGCAATGCTTATGTTTTGCCAGAAATACCTTAAGAACATAAGAACATAAGAGGAGCCATGTTGGATCAGGCCAGTGGCCCATCCAGTCCAACACTCTGTGTCACAGAAGAACATAAGAGGAGCCATGTTGGATCAGGCCAGTGGCCCCTCCAGTCCAACACTCTGTGCCACATAAGAACATAAGAGGAGCCATGTTGGATCAGGCCAGTGGCCCCTCCAGTCCAACACTCTGTGTCACATAAGAACATAAGAGGAGCCATGTTGGATCAGGCCAGTGGCCCCTCCAGTCCAACACTCTGTGCCACATAAGAACATAAGAGAAGCCATGTTGGATCAGGCCAGTGGCCCCTCCAGTCCAACACTCTGTGCCACATAAGAACATAAGAGAAGCCATGTTGGATCAGGCCAGTGGCCCATCCAGTCCAACACTCTGTGTCACATAAGAACATAAGAGGAGCCATGTTGGATCAGGCCAATGGCCCATCCAGTCCAACACTCTGTGTCACATAAGAACATAAGAGAAGCCATGTTGGCTCAGGCCAATGCCCCATCCAGTCCAACACTGTGTCACACAGTGGCCACACACAGCTAGAAGCACATACACACATTGCTGTTACAGACTGATCCCGAAAACATTTCTGTACATACAAATCACAGATAAAAGGAGCCCCCCACCCCACTCCATGTTCGGTGTGCACTCAAAGAGTAGATGCGGAAGTGGTGATCAGAGAATCGTCTTCATAAAAATGCTATTCACAAATAGCCACTAGAGGGCGATCCAGTGTTGGTCAACTGCTTTGTGGGTAGGAAACAAGCTATTACGATTTTTAGGGTTGCCGACCCCAGTGGGGGGGCAGGGGATCCCCTGGTTTGGAGGTCCTCCCCCTGCTTCAGGGTTATCTGCTGGGCACTCCATTATACCCTTACGGAGACCGATTCCCATAGGGTAT
The DNA here is from genome assembly GCF_032191835.1 of Heteronotia binoei. NCBI lineage: Eukaryota > Metazoa > Chordata > Lepidosauria > Squamata > Gekkonidae > Heteronotia > Heteronotia binoei. The sequence goes on from NC_083223.1 coordinate 274,930,827, forward strand.
AAATGAGAATCTGTGGGTATCTGCGGCTCTGGGGAGCTATTTTTGTTTAGGTAGATGCATCAGATTTTCAGCATAGCATCCAGTGCCTCTTCTCAAGACACCCTCCAAGTTTCAAGGAATTCTATAAGCCCCCCAAGAAGATGCCGCTATCCTTCATTACTTCTAGACGGAGGGAAGGCATTTAAAGGGAAGGCAATCCCTTTAAACGTGATGGCCAGAACTTGATTGGGGTTCAGTTTTGCTTGTCACACCCTTGTTCCTGGCTCCACCCCTAAACTCCCCAGATATTGCTTGAGTAGGACCTGGTGGCCCTAATTCAGTTTTCTCTCTGAAGTCCATAAACGGGAGTTATTAGAAGAAGATGATTTTGGATTTATATCCCGCCCTCCACTCCGAAGAGTCTCAGAGCGGCTCACAATCTCCTTTCCCTTCCTCCCCCACAACAGACACCCTGTGAGGTAGATGAAGATATTGGATTTATATCCCGTCCTCCACTCCAGAGAGTCTCAGAGCGGCTCGCAATCTCCTTTCCCTTCCTCCCCCACAACAGACACCCTGTGAGGTGGGTGGGGCTGGAGAGGGCTCTCACAGCAGCTGCCCTTTCAAGGACAACCTCTGCCAGAGCTATGGTTGACCCAAGGCCATGCTAGCAGGTGCAAGTGGAGGAGTGGGGAGTCAAAGCCGGTTCTACCCAGATAAGAGTCCACACACTTAACCAGTACTCCAAACTGGCTCTTGCATAACGTGAGAAGAAGCAAAAACGTTCAAGTACGTTAGAACGGGAGAGAAACATTGTCTTTTTATTTAATATGCCTCCTGTTCACCTGGTGGTGGTGATGGTTGGTACTTTCCTGTATGCTAGCATTATGTAGGGCTTTTTTTTGTAACAGGAACATCTTTGCATATCAGGCCACGCCCCCCCCCGATGTAGCCAATCCTCCAAGAGCTTACAGGGCTCTTCGACAAGGGCCTTCCGTAAGCTCTTGGAGGATTGGCTGCATCAAGGGGGCGCGGCCTAACATGCGATGGAGTTCCTGCTACAAAAAATGCCACGGCATGACGTATCTATGGCATTTTGATCTGACTGTCCCTATTCAAGAGGGCATATGTCATTCTCCCTTCTCTCTTGAGACAAGCCTGTAAAAAACATTCAAGCCAAACTTTAAGTGACACTGGACACCATTTTGCTTGAGCGTTTGTGATTCCACGCGTTCTGGACTCCCTTTGCTGAGCACTTCCTGCTGTGGTGAATGGCCACCGTGTCTGCGTTCCTTCGCCGTGAGCTTGGCAATTGTGCCATCAAGTGGTCAAAGAAAAAATAGCAAGCCAATAGGCCTTGGATGTGTTTGGTGCCAGGGATTTTTTTTTTGTAGCAGGAACTCCTTTGCATATTAGACCCCGCCCCTCCCACAATGTAACCAATCCTCCAAGAGCTTACAGGACTCTTAGTACAGGACCTACTGTAAGCTCCAGGAGAATTGGCTACATTGGTGTATGTGGCCTAATATGCCGGGCTTTTTTTTTTTTTTTTAGCAGAAACGCACAGGAACACAGTTCCAGCTGGCTGTTGGACGGGGTGTGGCCTACTATGCAAAGGAGCTCCTGCTGGGCTCTTGCTACAAAAAGAGCCCTGTGTGAAACAATGGTGACTCCAGGGGGTGTGGCCTACTGTGCAAATTAATCCCGGCTAATATGCAAAGGAGTTCTTGCTATATATATATATTAAAAAAACAACAGCAACCCTTGTGTCAAGTCTGCTATGGGTTACTCAATATCTGTATTAAGGTTGGTTCTGAAGTGAAGGAGTCTGGGTACTTTACAGTGTACACCGGGGGCTGCTAGCTCACTCTCCTGCCCCCTCTCTAGAAATGCCTTTGTTGTGTAACCTGCTTTGAAATGCTAACCTGTGAACAAGATAGTGGCGCCTTCCCAGCCTTGTTCTCTGTGGGGAGTATGGGGTGTCAAGACTTCGGTCTGGGAACGAAAGAAGTAGCATCCTAGTGTGAAGATGTGTTGCATAGATTGCCCCCCGTAGGAATCCTTTAGATTCATACTTTAAATACTGGATTAGTGCATATGTGTTTCAGTCCTTCAATCTCTGCCATGGTCCACAGTTCTGATTACAATAAACTTGCTACTTTATCAAGAGACTCGTTATTGAATTCAGCCGACTTGACATTTTGAAGGACTCCCTATCTTGGAGTTCAACCTTTCCGGCAACTGAAAAGGCGATGTCCGAACAGTCTCCGGAGAATGGAGGATTCCCAACCAGAGTGGAGGGGGCCGAGACACCCTGGCACATCCATACTGCCAGAAGGACCGCGGCCTCTCCTCCACAGTTTCAGCTGGTGGCGACCCCACGGCAATACCAGCCAAGAACCTCCACTACGCTGATGGATCAAGCCCCGGTCCGTCGGGAGGCGATCATGACCCGCCACACCAAGCGGGTCCAACTGGCCGAGGCCGCCGCCGTCCACCCGGGCGAGGCGAGCGAAGGCGCCAGCGCCGCGGGGGCGCAGGACCTCGAGAGTGGAAGCGAAGGGGCCGAGTGCGGAGCGGAGGACGGAGGGGCGAGCCCCAAGGACCAGACCGATGAGGAGTACGAGACGTTTCGCGCGATGGTCCGCAGGGAGATCGACGGGGCGGTGAGAGACCTAAAGGACCAGATGCAGACCCTGACCGCGCGCTGGGCAGAGCGCTGGGGGTGACCGGGGCTCGCCAGCAACAGCCAGCCCCGGCGGGTCCGCGGGGACCCCCGGCTCGACAGGGCCCCGCCGCTCCTCCACCCGGAGCGGCCCCGCAAGCCCCAGCGGCGCCCCCCCTGCCCCGGTCAGACAAAGAGACCTGGGGGGGGGCCGGGAGCTGGACGCCACGTTCGACGGGGACCCGGAGGAAGTGAACTACTTCGCGATCCAAGCAAACAGCTACATGCACTACTGGGGGGACTCATTCCCCGATGAGATGAGCCGCGTGGACTACCTCGGGTCGAAGCTACGGGGCGCAGCGAAGAAGTGGTATGTGAGCCTATGCGAAACCAACAGCCCGGTCCTCCATTTCGTAAACACTTTCGTGCAGGCCCTGCTGACCCAGTACGAGGACCCCCTGCAAGAAACCCGAGCGCTGGCGGCGCTGCGGAACATGAAGCAAGGGGCCCGATCCATCCGGGAGTACGCGGCCGTCTTCCAGGCCAACGCCGCCCGGGCTTGGAACTGGAACGAGGTGATGAAGATCGAGCACTTCACCAATGGGCTGAACCCGAGCATCCTGGATAGAGCGCTCACGCAAGCCCGCCCCGATACCCTGGTGGGGTGGATTCAGCTGGCGGGGGAGGTGGAGACCAACCTGAAACGAGTGGCGATGCTGCGCCAAGCACTGGCCGCCGGCAGGGGAACGCCGAAAGCAAGCCCCGGGAAGGCTGAGCCACCTAAAGTCAAGAAGCAGGCGGTGGCTGCCCCGGGGGGGCCCCGACGTTGTTTTCGGTGTGGGGACCCCAACCATCTAGCCTCCGGCTGCCCCCAATCAGCCACCGGGGCCGCCCCACCGCAGGGAGCCACCCGCCCGGGCACCCCCGGCCCCAAGAAAACCACCGGCCGCCCTAAGGACGCGGCGAAGAGCAGCGCGCTCCTGGTGCAAGACGACCTACAAGAGGAGGAGGTGCGTCTGTCAGAGGAGCTGGCCGAGCTGGCGTGGGAAGAGGAGCCGGCGGGAAACGACGCCGACCTGCTTTGAACGGTGCCAACCAGCAGGTCGACCGAGAGGAGGCACCGCTCACGGTGAGACCCACGGGAAGGTTGTACTTTATAGTGGTCAAATTGTTGAACCCAAAGCTAAAAAGGTTCCTACAGATCCGGGCCCTCATAGACTCGGGCTGTAATAGAGAGCTGATTTCCCCCAAGGTGGTGGAGGCTCTGGGATTGAAACGCTTACAACTGCCCCACCCCATGCACTTTGAACAGATGGATGAGTCAGTAATGGGGGGGGAACCCTGCACGCAAGAGACTGAGCCGTGCCCCCTGGGGATTGAGGATCACTGGGACTCAGAGACGTTTGTGATCGCGCCCGCCTGCGGCTACCCCGTGGTCCTGGGAGTGGGGTGGTTGGAAAAGCACGAGCCCCTCATCCGCTGGAGAGCCCAGACTATCAGATTTCCCGACCCAAGTTGCAACCAGCACCTTTGGCAGGCAGCATGGGGGCCACGAGCGCCAGCCGCTCGGGAGAGGGCGTGCGTCCTGGTGGAAGAGGTGCACCATGTCCCGGACGCCTACCGCGACCTGATGGAGGTATTTAGTGAGCGGGAGGCCAACCAGCTACCCCCCCACAGGAGGACAGACTGTGCGATAGAACTAATCCCCGGGGAAAGCCTTCCCAGGGCCAAGCTCTACCAAATGGGGTGGGCTGAGAAGAAGGAGCTGCGAAAATTCCTAGACTTGAACTTGAAAAGGGGGTTCATCAGACCCGCGACGGCCCCCCACGCGGCCCCCGTGTTGTTTAGAAAGAAAAAGGACCACAGTCTTAGGCTTTGCACGGATTTTCGTGGGATTAACGCGATTTCCATGTCAAATGCCTACCCCATCCCCCTCATCAAAGATTTGCTAAGCACGGTGGCGGGGGGGGAAGATTTTCACAAAGCTTGACCTGCGGGACGCATACTTCCGAGTGCGCATCAAGGAGGGGGATGAGTGGAAAACGGCGTTCAACACCCCGATGGGGCAATTTGAATATTTAGTCATGCCGTTTGGATTGCAAGGGGCACCGGGGGTGTTCATGAATTTCATAAATGATGTATTGCGGGAATTTCTGTACAAGGGGGTGGTGGTGTACCTTGATGACATCATTATTTATTCGCAAGACGAACAATCCCATGTGAAACTAGTGAGGGAAGTGCTGGCCACCCTGCTGAAGCACCAGCTCTACGCCAAGCTGTCTAAATGCGAGTTCCACCGCACGGAACTAGACTATTTGGGCTTCCGGGTGTCTGGGGACGGGCTGGCCATGGATCCAGCCAAAGTTCAGGCAGTTCTAGAGTGGGCCCCCCCGAGGACACGTAGACAGCTCCAAAGTTTCCTCGGATTCTCCAATTTCTATAGGACATTCATTGAGGGGTTCGCCCAGATCGCTCTGCCCCTAACAGACCTCCTGAAGACGAAGGGGAAGGGGGAGGAGGCAAAGCGACCAGGGGCCAGGCTGAATTGGACACCGACTTGTCAGGCGGCTTTCGACCGGCTTAAACAACTGTTCACAAGCGAGCCGGTCTTAAGCCACCCAGATGAGCGGAAGGGGTTTGTGGTCCAATGCGACGCCTCCGACGTCGCCGTAGGAGCCATTCTCATGCAGAGGGATGAGGAGGGGAAGCTGAGACCCTGCGCTTACATTTCGCGAAAGTTCTCGGAGGAGCAGAGGAACTGGTCAGTGTGGGACAAAGAGGCTTTCGCTGTCATGTTTGCACTGAAAACTTGGAGGTCCTGGTTGGAGGGAGCCAGGGTGCCCTTTGAGATATGGACGGACCACAAAAATCTAGAGGCACTAACAGGGAAAAGAAAATTGAGTGAAAAGCAAATCAGGTGGGCGGGCTTCTTCTCCAGATTCGACTTCACCCTGAAACACATCCCGGGGACCCGCAATTTCCTAGCAGACGCCCTGTCCAGGCTCCCACAGCATGAGAGCCAGAGAGAGGAAGTGGTAGATTCCCTGATCCCCCCCACACAAGTGGCGGCTATGGTCACTACCCGCTCGCAGAGGAAAAAGGAATTGAGCGGGCTAAGCAAAGAACGAATCACCCTAGAGGCCGAACGGGAGGGAGGTGGGCGGCCGGAGGGGTTGCAGAAAAGAAAAGACGCTCTTTGGTACAAGAGGGAGAAACTGTACATCCCGGAAATATTAAGGAAAGAAATTCTCCAACTATGTCACTGCTCCAAATTAGCTGGGCACTTCGGCTATGTAAAAACCTTGCACTTGGTGCACCGGCAGTTCTGGTGGCCGTCCCTAAAGAAGGATGTGTCGGACTTTGTAGCTGGTTGCCCGGTGTGTGTGATGGCAAAAAGGAGGGGGGGGGAAACCCCCGGGACTCCTACAGCCTCTGGAAACAGCAAAACGGCCATGGGCCATGGTGTCCATGGACTTCATAGTCGAGCTACCCCCCTCCCGGGGGAAAACAGTCATACTGGTGGTGGTGGACACGTTTTCAAAACAAGCCCACTTCATCCCCTGCAGCCAATTACCCACGGCCAAGAAACTAGCGACTTTATTTTTCGACCACGTGGCCAAACATCACTCCATCCCTGACAAGGTCATAAGTGACAGGGGGCCTCAGTTCGTTGCCACCTTCTGGCGGGAGTTTTGTAAGTTACTAGGGATGGAACAGGGGCTAAGTTCTGCCTATCACCCCCAGACGGACGGACAGACTGAGAGAGTGAACGGGGTGCTAGAGCAGTACCTACGGTGCTTTGTGAGCCTACGCCAGTCGGACTGGGTGGACCTCCTCCCCTTCGCTGAATACGCTTACAACAACAGCGCTCACAGTTCCACAAAAGCATCTCCCTTTGCAACAGTGTTCGGGTATGAGGGAAAGCCGATTCCCATGCTGCCAGGGGGGGAGGGATTGACGGGCTCAAGTTTCGAGCAATGGTGGCAAGGTCCCAGCCAATGTTGGCCAGCCATTCAAGAAAACCTGAAGCTGGCCAAGGAGGCGTATAAGAAACAGTACGATAAAAGCCATGTGCCAGTCTGGGACTTGAAGGTGGGGGACTCCGTGTACCTGTCAACAAAAAACCTGCCTCTGGCACAACAGTCTAGGAAATTGGCTTTTAAGTTCTTAGGGCCATTCAAAATCAAGCGGGTAATCAACCCGGTGACAGTAGAGTTAGACCTCCCCCCTGCTCTTGGTAAAGTCCACCCTGTTTTTCATTGCAGCCTACTGCGCAGATCTCCGGGGCCGTCCAAATGGCATTCACAAGATTCACCAACCCTCCCCTCGAAGGGGGAGTGCCGGAGCCTCTCGGGGCCCGAGTTCCGGAGCCATAAATGTGACTCGCCCTCCTTGCAAGGCCGCCCGGCAGGAGGGGGATCCTAGGGGGGGCAGTATGTCAAGTCTGCTATGGGTTACTCAATATCTGTATTAAGGTTGGTTCTGAAGTGAAGGAGTCTGGGTACTTTACAGTGTACACCGGGGGCTGCTAGCTCACTCTCCTGCCCCCTCTCTAGAAATGCCTTTGTTGTGTAACCTGCTTTGAAATGCTAACCTGTGAACAAGATAGTGGCGCCTTCCCAGCCTTGTTCTCTGTGGGGAGTATGGGGTGTCAAGACTTCGGTCTGGGAACGAAAGAAGTAGCATCCTAGTGTGAAGATGTGTTGCATAGATTGCCCCCCGTAGGAATCCTTTAGATTCATACTTTAAATACTGGATTAGTGCATATGTGTTTCAGTCCTTCAATCTCTGCCATGGTCCACAGTTCTGATTACAATAAACTTGCTACTTTATCAAGAGACTCGTTATTGAATTCAGCCGACTTGACACCTTGAGCGCGACTATTGTATGCTGTTGACGAAAGAATGGTACACTCCTATCTGGGATGGCTGTCCTTCTCCACTGAGCATGTAGCTTCGAGAGAGACTCACAGTGGGGAGGGAGGCTGAGGACACTCATCTAGCCATAAATTTGATGGAAGAGCCAGCTCGAGGTTGACTCAGCCTTCCATCCTTCCGAGGTCAGTAAAATGAGTCCCCAGCTTGCTGGGGGGAAAGAGTAGATGACTGGGGAAGGCAATGGCAAACCACCCTGTAAAAAGTCTCCCTAGAAAACGTTGTGTTATGATGTTACCCCATGGGTTGGTAATGACTCGGTGCTTGCACAGGGGATTGCCTTTACTTTTTTACACAACCTTTAAAGGCCCTTTAAAGGTCGGATTAGCAATTAGGCCAAGTAGGCACTGGCCTATGGGCCCCGATGCCTTTAGGGGCCCCAGGACGGCTTTCCTTCCTGGTTTCCCCCCTGCTTGCAGCCCTCCCAGACTGCACACGCAGCCAGCAACTGAGCTGCTCTTTGCCCAACTTGCTTGGTGTGGCTGCTGCTGGCATCGTCGTCATGTTTGCCTCTCTCTGCCTCTCCCCCGCAGCTTTGTCAAAGGGTGCCTGCAGGCTGCAGCAGGCACTGAGGGGCAGGCACTCCAACTCTGAGATAATTCACAAGGGGGCCCCAAGATTTTGATCGCCTAGGGACCTCAACGGGGTTTAATCCGGCACTGTTAAGAGGGCAGTTAGGCATTAAGAACAGAAGAGAAGCCATGTTGGATCAGGCCAGTGGCCCCTCCAGTCCAACACTCTGTGTCACATAAAAGCATAAGAGAAGTCATGTTGGATCAGGCCAATGGCCCATCCAGTCCAACACTCTGTGTCACATAAGAACAGAAGAGAAGCCATGTTGGATCAGGCCAGTGGCCCATCCATTCCAACACTCTGTGTCACATAAGAGAAGCCATGTTGGATCAGGCCAGTGGCCCATCCCATCCAACACTCTGTGTCACATAAGAACATAAGAGAAGCCATGTTGGATCAGGCCAATGGCCCCTCCAGTCCAACACTCTGTGTCACATAAAAGCATAAGAGAAGTCATGTTGGATCAGGCCAATGGCCCCTCCAGTCCAACACTTTGTGTCACATAAAAGCATAAGAGAAGCCATGTTGGATCAGGCCAATGGCCCATCCAGTCCAACATTCTGTGTCACATAAAAGCATAAGAGAAGCCATGTTGGATCAGGCCATTGGCCCATCCAGTCCAACACTCTGTGTCACATAAAAGCATAAGAAAAGTCATGTTGGATCAGGCCAATGGCCCATCCAGTCCAACACTCTGTATCACACAGTGGCCATTCATTTGATGGAAGAGGTGTACAATGTCACAGCAAGAGAGGGCGGCCCAAGATTATCCAACAAGCTTCCCAACAAAGTACAGACTTGAAATCAGGTGTCCCAGATGGTAATCCCTTATTTTAAGCACTAAACTACACAGGATGTATAAAGAAGCAGAGGTTTTTTATTTATTTATTTATTTTGCAGCAGGAATGCACAGGAAAGCATTTCCGGCTGACTTGGAATTAGGGGTGTGGCTTGATATGCAAATGCTGGGCTTTGTAAAGAAGTGATGCAATTTCACCATCTCAAGACTTAATTCTCACTTCATACGGAGCCCGGAGATGTTTTCTGTTGCAGGACCCTTTTGCATATTAGGCCATGCCCCCTGATGTAGCCAATCCTCTAAGAGCTTACAGGGCTCTTAGTCCAGGGCTTACTGTAAGCTCCAGGAGGATTGGCTACATCAGGGGGTGTGGCCTAATATGCAAAGGAGTTCCTGCTACAAAAAAAGCCCTGATTACAACTGATCTCCAAACTACAGGGATCAGTTTCCCTGAAAAAAACAGCTGTTTTGTAGTGGAAGCTCTATCACATTAGACCAGTGGCTTGGGCTGATGGGAGTTGTAGGCAAAAGACATCTGGAGAGCCAACGTTCCCTACCCCTGCATTAGACCCTGTTGAGGATCTTGCCCTCCATAAATTCCACCATCCCCAGGCTTCAACCTCAAATCGCCAGGAATTCCCAAAACCAATACTTGGCAACCCTATTCTACTGTTTGTACAGGGCCATCCTTGATTCCTGTCTCTTGTTCTCTATTAGATTTCAAGAGTCACCTTACTGGGTCAGAAACAAGCATAGACAGCTTCAAGAAGGGACTGGATAAGCATATGGAGCAGACGTCCATCAGTGGCTATTAGCCACAGCATATTGTTGGAACTCTCTGTCTGCGGCAGTGATGCTCTGAATTCTGGGTGCTTGGGGGAGGCACAGTGGGAGGGCTTCTCGCCCCACTGGTGGACTTCCTGATGGCACTTGGTTTTTATGGCTACTGTGTGACACAGAGTGTTAGAATGGATGGGCCATTGGCCTGATCCAACATGGCTTATCATGTTCTTATGTTCGAAGGTTCCATTTTGGTCCCGCATCCTATTTCAAGCATCACATTGGTCCTTCCCACACTAGATTTTAATCCTGGTTTAACCCTGTCCCCAAACTGACATTCCGCACTACATTTGAGTTCACTTCTGTTTTTATCTCTCTCCCCCCCCCCCCCACGCTAAACTCAATTTCACCCATCTTTATCTCCTTTTTCCTTTTCCACATTACACTGAGCTCACCCCAGTTTTGCCCCACGATTGTCCCAGGATGTATAGATGCTGTTCTGCCCAGAGATTTCCTGCAAGGTAAATGAACTTAGAGAAAACCCAGTTGGAGGCCCACGTGAGGAGAGGGCCGTTAAGGCAACAGTTCTCTTTGTCCTTCGCGATTATTGTTCAAAACGGACATTTCTTGCAGCAATGATTAAGCATCGTATACGTTTAAGCTCCTTAGCATATGCTTTAAAGAAACCCAATTGTGATCAACTTACCGGGGTCTTCAAAGAAGAGGAGATCAAGTTGAATGGAAGGGAAGCTGTTGAATTCGCCGTCAGCCACGAGTGCTTTTATATGATCCCTTGGCTCTGTGGAATGAGTGGGTGACATCCTTTTTGCAGCTCAAAGTTCTAATTAGTCCGCAACTAACATTTCTAGTTTTCTTGTTTATTTCCTTCATTCTGCCTTATTTCATATTTATTGCTTCATCCTCATTTAACAAAAATATATATATATTGGCGTCTGCTTTGTCTGCTGGCCATTTGCTGTTTTCTACAGCCGGTGTTTCAGTCACACATCATCCTCTCCTTTGGGGGAATTCCAAAGAGCTAATAGGTGGCCCACCCATATATAATTCTTGGAAAAGAGTCTTTAAATTTTTATTTGTCCTTGCATCACATCAACAGGTCAGCGGCGGAAGTAGTTTTTGAGCTGTTTCTCGCAAACACGCAAGGAATGTTGCTAGGCATGGCCAAAAGAAATCGGCCTCCTTCAGAATTTCGTAGAAACTTTGCAGGGGAAAGGACTCCTCTTCGTCCCCTCCAGTTTGTTCCTTTATTTATTTGCTTACTTTATTTATAACCCACCTTTATTGTTGAGACTAGGGCTTTAGTGTAGAGAAAGCCCAGCAGAAACTCATTTGCATATTGGGCCACACCCCCTGACATCACCATTGTTTCCCACAGGGATTCTTTGTCGAAAAAAGCTCAGCAGTGACTCATTTGCATATTGGGCCACACCCCCTGACATCACCATTGCTTCCCACAGGGATTCTTTGTAGAAAAAGGCTCATCAGTGACTCATTTGCATATTGGGCCACACCCCCTGACATCACCATTGCTTCCCACAGGGATTCTTTGTAGAAAAAAAGCTCAGCAGTGACTCATTTGCATATTGGGCCACACCCCCTGACCTCACCATTGTTTCCCACAGGGATTCTTTGTAGAAAAAAAGCTCAGCAGTGACTCATTTGCATATTGGGCCACACCCCCTGACATCACCATTCCTTCCCACAGGGATTCTTTGTAGAAAAAGGCTCAGCAGTGACTCATTTGCATATTGGGCCACACCCCCTGTCCTCACCATTGTTTCCCACAGGGACTCTTTGTAGAAAAAAGCTCAGCAGTGACTCATTTGCATATTGGGCCACACCCCCTGACATCACCATTGTTTCCCACAGGGATTCTTTGTAGAAAAAGGATCAGCAGTGACTCATTTGCATATTGGGCCACACCCCCTGACATCACCATTGTTTCCCACAGGGATTCTTTGTAGCAAAAGGCTCAGCAGTGACTTATTTGCATATTTGGCCACACACCCTGACATCACCATTGTTTCCCACAGGGATTCTTTGTAGAAAAAAGCTCATCAGTGACTCATTTGCATATTTGGCCACACCCCCTGACATCACCATTGTTTCCCACAGGGATTCTTTGTAGCAAAAGGCTCAGCAGTGACTCATTTGCATATTGGGCCACACCCCCTGACATCACCATTGTTTCCCACAGGGATTCTTTGTAGAAAAAGGCTCAGCAGTGACTTATTTGCATATTGGGCCACACCCCCTCACATCACCATTGTTTCCCACAGGGATTCTTTGTAGAAAAAGGCTCAGCAGTGACTTATTTGCATATTTGGCTACACCCCCTGACATCACCATTGTTTCCCAAAGGGATTCTTTGTAGAAAGAAAGCTCAGCAGTGTCTTATTTGCATATTTGGCCACACCCTCTGACATCACCATTGTTTCCCACAGGGATTCTTTGTAGAAAAAAAGCTGAGCAGTGACTTATTTGCATATTTGGCCACACCCTCTGACATCACCATTGTTTCCCACAGGGATTCTTTGTAGAAAAAAGCTCAGCAGTGACTCATTTGCATATTAGACCGTGCCCCCTGTTGCCATGCTAGCTGGAACTATGTTCCTGTGCGTTCCTGGTTTTAAAAAAAATCCTGGTTGAGACTCAAAGTGGATTTTAGGATAGAAAATATTGTGACCAGACAGCATAAGACAATTTAGGGTTGCCATGTCCTTACCTCTTGCATATGTCTGATGTAGCGGTTAAGTGCGTGGACTCTTATCTGAGAGAAACGGGTTTGATTCCCCACTCCTCCACTTACAGCTGCTGGAATGGCCTTGGGTGAGCCATAGCTATCTCAGGAGTTGTCCTTGAAAGGGCAGCTTCTGGGAGAGCCCTCTCAGCCCCACCCACCTCACAGGATGTCTGTTGAGGGGGGAGAAGATATAGGGGATCGTAAGCCGCTCTGAGTCTCTGATTCCGAGAAAAGGGCGGGGTATAAATCGGCAGCTTTTTTTCCTTCTTTTTCTATGTGGCGAGAGGGAGGGAGCCTTCCAAGAGGGGGGGGCTGGGCTCTGCCCCCCAACTGTGATTTCGCAGATGTGACATCATACAGAAGTGATGTTATCACATCAGAGAAGTTGTGGCAGGATGCTCTGGTTGATGGGCAAGACTCTATGGCAAAACTTCCACGTAGCAGGGGCACTCTCTGTTCCTAATGAAGCTGAAATCATGCCATTCAATGCTTATAGTTCCAAAACTGATTGAAAAAGACTTCCCAGAGAGAAGGCAGCCATGGCTGGAAAAGCAAACGAGTTTCCAGACGGCAGGTAGGGGAGGTATAAACTTTATAAAGGACACAGACACACACACTCAGCTCAGTAGTTCTGCTGTGCAATTGAGAGAGCCTGGCAAAGCAAGCTCTCCTTCCCCACTTCCTCCCCAAGGGAGGGGCTTTGCTCTGTAGCTCCTGTGCGATTGAGCAAGCCTGGCAAAGCAAGTTGTGATACAGAAGGAAGCAAGAAAGATGGAAGCAGACGACAGCCAGTTGCTCAGGGGCCTGATAGGAGCCCTCCGGGGACCTGATTCGGCCCTTGGGCCACATGTTTGACTCCCCTGCTCTACCACTAAGCCACAGCCCATCATCTTTAAATTTTTTGACCATTCCTCATGGCTTTGTTGTTTGTTAATTAGACCTGGTCCTCCGACTTGTTAGGCCGCAACTAGGTTTTGGCAAGACTAGCTTGAGTTGTTGCAATGTAGCGAGTGTGGGTAGAGTTTATTGGCAATCAGCCAGTGATTGTTACCAAGCTAGTCAATTCTGGGTTCAAACAGCTGGATTTGGGAGGGAACACACTGGTGGATGAGCAGCCTCAACCAAGCCTATTAGTTATCGGAGTTATATATTGAAGGAGAAGAAGAAGAAGATATTGGATTTATATCCCGCCCTCCACTCCGAAGAGCCTCAGAGCGGCTCACAATCTCCTTTACCTTCCTCCCCCACAACAGACACCCTGTGAGGTGGGTGGGGCTGGAGAGGGCTCTCACAGCAGCTGCCCTTTCAAGGACAACCTCTGCCAGAGCTATGGCTGACCCGAGGCCATCTCAGCAGGTGCAAGTGGAGGAATGACGATTCAAACCCGGTTCTCCCAGATAAGAGTCCGCACACTTAACCACTACACCAAACTGGCTCTCCTAGGAGAAGATCCTGATGCTGGGAAAGACAGAAGGCAAAAGAAGAAGAAAATGGATTTATATCTCACCCTATACTCTGAATCTGCCCTGAGCCTGCCTTGGCGGTATAAATAAAATTTATTTATACTGCCGGGGTATAAATAAAATTTATTATTATTATTATTATTATTATTATTAGCATCATTATTATTATCTCAGCGTCTCAGAGCAGTCACAATCTCCTTTACCTCCCCCACCATGCACACAACAGAAACCCTGTGAGGTGGGTGGGGCTTGAGAGGGCTCTCATGGCAGTTGCCCTTTCAAGGACAACCTCTGCCAGAGCTATGGCTGACCCAAGGCCATCTCAGCAGGTGCAAGTGGAGGAATGAGGAATCAAACCCGGTTCTCCCAGATAAGAGAGCCATGGCTGACCCAAGGCCATTCCAGCAGGTGCAAGTGGAGGAGTGGCGAATCAAGCCCGGTTCTCCCAGATAAGAGAGCAATGGCTGACTCAAGGCCATTCCAGCAGCTGCAAGTGGAGGAGTGGGGAATCAAACCCGGTTCTCCCAGATAAGAGAGCCATGGCTGTCCCAAGGCCATTCCAGCAGGTGCAAGTGGAGGAGTGGGGAATCAAGCCCAGTTCTCCCAAATAAGAGAGTTATGGCTGACCCAAGGCCATGCCAGCAGCTGCAAGTGGAGGAGTGGGGAACCAAACCCGGTTCTCCCAGATAAGAGTCCGCACACTTCACCACTACACCAAACTGGCTCTCCAGGGATATAAAGTTTGACACCCTCTACACTGTTATATGCACTGGCCAGAATAAACCCAGCTAAGCTCGGAGCCAGGATGGGTCTGCCTAAAAATGTGAGTAACCATGATCAACCGATGGTTAGCAGCAGTTCACACTAACTGAGGATGTTAAATTATGTTGCTGAGCCATTAATAAAACCTAATTAGCAAACACGTGTCTTTCTTATGGCTATGGGTGCAAAACAGCCTCGATATGACTGTATGCACAATTACATCAAGGAAATTCTTTCTGTGCAGTGTTTTCTTGATGTACACAGGTGCATGATGGTAAGCATCACATAAAAAGAATCCGATTTGAGGGTACATAGTAGCTCGTCTAGTGTGAGCTCTGCTGTATTTGAACGATACAATTATGAACCTTGGTAGAGAAGGGGAGAGATATGGATGAACTGAAAGCCCTGATGAACCAAGAAGAAGAAGAAAAAGAAGACGATCGTAGATTTATATCCCGCTTTTCTCTCTGAATACAGCTTACAAGCTCTTGTTTCTTCTCCCCCCACAACAGACACCTTGTGAGGTGGTTGGGGCTGAGAGGACTCTCACAGCAGCTGTCCTTTCAAGGACAACTCCTACGAAAGCTATGGCTAACCCAAGGCCATTCCAGCAGGAGCAAGTGGAGGAGTGGGGAATCAAATCCGGTTCTCCCAGATGCGAGTCCACACACTTAACCACTACAGCAAACTGGCATTCGCACACACTCATACAGAGTACGCTGGGCAGTATTTGGACAGAAAGAACAAAGAGTGCAGGCTAAACATCCCCAGCTCTCTATTCAGACATAAGAACACAAGAGAAGCCATGTTGGATCAGGCCAATGGCCCATCTAGTCCAACATTCTGTGTCACACAGTGGCCAAAAAAACCCCCCACGTGCCATCAGGAGGTCCACTACTGAGTCTAGGACACTAGTAGCCTTCCCACTGTTGCCCCCTATAGGGCTGCCAAGTCCCTCGAGTGACATCATCGAGCTGGCCACATCCCATGGTGGCCACTCTAGGCGTTTCCAGGAAAACTATGGTTTTCCCAGACACACTAGCCATTTGGGAGGGAAAAACTCTATGGTGCCTGTTGATCCTTGCTAGCCCACATGCTGAACCAAGAAAGGTGCTGTTAAGATGTCCATCAATTATGTATATGAAGAAAACACCATAATTTATTCACAAGAGCAATTTCAACGTCCGTACCTTGAGTAACTATCACATTTACTTTCAAAAGCGGTGCGGTTTAGATTTATTAATACCATTTGAAGATTAGGATTCGAGGGGGGGAGATGTCTGCCCGAATGTGGATTGACCATCCCATAGTTTTTGTGTGTGTGTTTCAACAATCAGCTTTGATGCCAATATTCAAAGTTCGGGCTTCTAAGGTGCAGGTGAAGAGCGAGACTCTTCATTGACTTTTTGTTAAGAACCATCCAGAGGAACCTGGTGTCATTACTGGGTGAGTAGATGTGATAAGGAGCACAAATCAGATTGGATAAAAGATGCCAAAGGACTTGTTTGCTTGGAAGGGTACACCTTTCAAAACTGATCTCGGTTTGTTTTGGAAAGGGCTCCGTTATTTTTTTTTTTAAAACAAAGTTTTAGTAGCATTGATATTATTTCATAAATTTGTTTTGGGGAAATGCCCCTGTATAAATCGATGGTGCGGTCTCATTTGGAGTACTGTGTGCAGTTCTGGTCGCCGCACCTCAAAAGGGATATTATAGCATTGGAGAAAGTCCAGAGAAGGGCAACTGGAATGATTAAAGGGCTGGAGCGCTTTCCCTATGAAGAAAGGTTGAAACGCTTGGGACTCTTTAGCTTGGAGAAATGTCGACTGCGGGGTGACATGATAGAGGTTTACAAGATAATGCATGGGATGGAGAAAGTAGAGGAAGAAGTACTTTTCTCCCTTTCTCACAATACAAGAACTCGTGGGCATTCGATGAAATTGCTGAGCAGACAGGTTAAAAAGGATAAAAGGAAGTCCTTCTTCACCCAAAGGGTGATTAACATGTGGAATTCACTGCCACAGGAGGTGGTGGCAGCCACAAGTATAGCCACCTTCAAGAGGGGTTTAGATAAAAATATGGAGCACAGGTCCATCAGTGGCTATTAGCCACAGTGTGTGTGTATATATAAATTTTTTTGCCACTGTGTGACACAGAGTGTTGGACTGGATGGGCCGTTGGCCTGATCCAACATGGCTTCTCTTATGTTCTAAAGTTCTCTATTTTTTTGGAAATAATGGGCATCCATTCATTATTTCCTATGGGAAGATAAAGCACTATTATTACTATTGTCTTTGTTATCATCATCTTTGTTATTGTTGTTACTATCATCATCGACATCATCTTAAAAGGTTTTCTGTGGTGACTATGTTGGAATGAACCTTGAGAGCCAGTTTGGTGCAGTGGTTAAGTGCACGGACTCTTATCTGGGAGAACCGTGTTTGATTCCCCACTCCTCCACTTGCAGCTGCTGCAATGGCCTTGGCTCAGCCATAGCTCTCGCATAACTGTTCGTGAAAGGGCAACTCCTGTGAGAGCTCTCTCAACTGCACCTACCTCACAGGGTGTCTGTTTGTGGGGAGGGAGATAAAGGAGATTGTAGGCTGCTCTGTGAGACTCTTGAGATTCAGAGTGAAGGGTGGGATATAAATCCGATATCTCCTCCTCTTTCTTATTCTTGTTCTTGTTCTTCTATGAGCTTAGGCTGGCCAAAGATGCTAAAAACAACAAAAAAGGGTTCTTTTCTTATGCTCAGAGTAAGATAAAGAGCAAGGACATGGTAGGCCCATTGCGAGGGCAAGAAAGTGAAATTGTAACAGGTAATGAAGAGAGGGCAGAACTGCTCAATTTCTACTTTTCTTAAATCTTCTTTTCTAAGGGAAACGGGGCTCAACATGGCAAAAACAGAACATATAAGGAGGGTATAAAGTTCCAACCTAGGATCAGCATTGGGGTAGTACATAAACACCTAGTTTCCTTAAATGAAACTAAGTCCTCAGGGCCAGATGAATTGCATCCAAGGGTTCTAAAAGAGCTTGCCGATGTAATTTCTGAGCCTCTGGCTATTATTTTTGAGAATTCTTGGAGAACAGGAGACATGCCAGAAGTTTGGAGGTGGGCGAATGTTGTCCCCATCTTCAAGAAGGGGAAAAAAGACGATCCGGGTAGCTACTGACCCGTCTGCTTGACATCTATACCTGGAAAAGTTTTAGAACAAATCATCAAACAGTCAGTCCTGAAACATTTAAAAAGAATGGATGTGATTACTAAGAGCCAGCTGGTTTTCTCAAGAACAAATCATGTCAGACTAACCTGATCTCTTTTTTTGTGAAAGTGACTACCTTGCTGGATCAGAGGAATGCTGTAGACATCGTTTATCTTGATTTCAGTAAGGCTTTCCACATACTATCCTTGTTGACAAGTTGGTAAAATGTGGTTTGGATCCTGTTACGATTAGGTGGATCTGTAACTGATTGACAGATCGCACCCAAAGGATGCTTGTGAATGGTTCCTCATCCTCTTGGAGAGGAGTGACAAGTGGAGTGCCTCAAGGATCTGTCCTGGGACCTGTTTTGTTCAACATCTTTATCAATGATTTGGATGAAGGAATAGAGGGAATGCTTATTAAATTTGCAGATGATATGAAATTGGGAGGGGTTGCAAACACAGAAGAAGACAGAAACAGGATACAGGATTACCTTGACAAGCTGGAAAACTCAATAAAATCAATAAAATGAATTTTAACGGGGATAAATGTAAAGTTCTGCAGTTAGGTAGGAAAAATCCAATGCATGGTTATTTATTTATTTATTTGGGATTTATATCCCGCCCTTCCCACAAGTGGCTCAGGGCGGCTTCCAGTGATAGATCCAACAAAATTACAGTATTTAAACATATAAAGGGATCAGCATTTAAAACAGATAAAAACAGATAAAACCATGGTTATCAATAAATATTAATAAATATTTCAACTGTATATAAAAGAAATCTGGCAAGTTACATTAAAATTCTCAAGCTAGGTATAGGCTAGCCGGAAGAGGGTCGTCTTACAGGCCCTGCGGAACTGAACAAGGTCCCGCAGGGCCCTCACCTCTTCCGGCAGCTGATTCCACCATGTAGGGGCCATAACAGAGAAAGCCCTTTCTCTGGTGGATTTCAAACGGGCTTCCTTCGGCCCAGGGATAGTAAGGAGATTTTGTGTTCCCGACCTCAGTACTCTCTGGGGAACGTGCGGGGAAAGACGGTCCTTCAGGTAGACAGGTCCCAAGCCATATAGGGCTTTAAAGGTGATAACCAGCACCTTGTACCGGACTCGGTATATTACTGGAAGCCAGTGCAGGGTCCGAAGACCCGGCTGAATGTGTTCCCACTTTGGGAGACCCAATAACAGCCGGGCCGCGGCATTCTGCACCAGCTGCAATTTCCGAGTTCGGGACAAGGGCAGCCCCATGTAGAGGGCATTACAGTAGTCTAACCTCGAGGTGACCGTGGCATGGATCACTGTTGCTAGGTCATCGCGCTCCAAAAAGGGGGCCAACTGCCTTGCCCGCCTAAGATGAAAAAACGCGGACTTGGCAGCGGCTGCTATCTGAGCCTCCATCTTTAAGGAAGGCTCCAGCAGCACCCCCAAGCTCCTGACCCTGTCCGCCGCTATCAGCGGCGCACCGTCAAAGGCTGGTAGGGGGATTCCCCTTTCCGGACCGCGGCGACCCAAGCAAAGGACCTCTGTCTTCGCAGGGTTAAGCTTCAGCCCGCTCAGTCTGAGCCATTCAGCCACGGCATATAGTGCCCGATCTAGATTTTCCAGGACGCAGGTCGGCTGGCCGTCCATCAGTAGATAGAGCTGGGTGTCATCAGCCCGTACCTTCGGGCAATCTGGGCAAGAGGTCGCATATAGGATGGGGGAGATTTGTCTTAGCAGTAGTATGTGCAAAAAGGATCTAGGAGTCTTAGTGGATCATACGCTGAACGTGAGTCAACAGTGCGATGCGGTGGCTAAAAAGGCAAATGCAATTTTGGGCTATATCAACAGAAGTATAGTGTCCAGATCACGTGATGTGCTCTGCTCTGGTAAGACCTCACCTGGAATATTGTGTTCAGTTTTGGGCACCATATTTTAAGAAAGGTATAGACAAGCTGGAACGGGTCCAGAGGAGGGCGACGAAGATGGTGAGGGGTCTGGAGACCAAG
The DNA here is from genome assembly GCF_032191835.1 of Heteronotia binoei. Lineage (NCBI taxonomy): Eukaryota > Metazoa > Chordata > Lepidosauria > Squamata > Gekkonidae > Heteronotia > Heteronotia binoei. The sequence continues at coordinate 274,950,734 of NC_083223.1, forward strand.
TCCTATGAGGAAAGGTTGAAGGAGCTGGGGATGTTTAGTCTGGAGAGGAGGCGACTGAGAGGTGATTTGATCACCATCTTCAAATACTTGAAGGGCTGTCATATAGAAGAGGGTGTGGAGTTGTTTTCTGTGGCCCTGGAACGTAGGACCAGAACCAATGGGTTGAAATTAAATCAAAAGAGTTTTCAGCTCAACATTAGGAAGAACTTCCTGACTGTTAGAGTGATTCCTCAGTGGAACAGACTTCCTCAGGAGGTGGTGGGGTCTCCTTCCTTGTAGGTTTTTAAACAAAGGCTAGATGGCCATCTGACAGCAGTGAAAATCCTTTGAATGTAGGGGGAGGTGTTTGGGAGTTTCCTGCATCGTGCAGGGGTTGGACTAGATGACCTGGAGGGGTTGGACTATGATTCTATGATTATTATTCTTCTTCCCTCCAAATAGGACTAAGAATTTCATTTTCAGGAAACCTGGGAAATGGCTGTCAAAAAGTACAACTTATCTTTCTTCCCTGCTCTTTTGTTGTCCCTGTGCCTTCCACATCACATCACATCAACAGATAATAAGGTCATTCAGCATCAAGGATCACATGCTGTCCACTCACCGCTTTGATGAAGCTGGGCCATGTGATAATCAAGGCTTATCTTATGATCTTTATCTCATAATAATTGTAGCGGGGATGCATGTTGATGAATGTCTTTGCATATCCTGCTTACTTGGTTCCTTTCTGACCTTCGAGGGTATGAAAATGGGACCAGTACTGGGAAAATTAAAAAAAATGATGTATGTTCCAATGGCTTGGGTGAGCACGGACATATCAGCGCCATTTTTTAAAGGCAATTTATCTGTGACGGGGAAGGCCAGTGAACGAACCCACTGACCTGGGGCCACGAGGCGCACCGCCTAAGGCAAGCTCACGCTAATTGAGGATGTTCAATGATGTTGCGGAACCATCCATAAAAGCTAATTAACCCACACATTTGGTCTCATGTCTTCCTTATGGATATGGGGACAAAACAACCTCGATCAGACTTTGTGCAATTACATCGAAAAGTCTTACTGTGCGGTGTTTTACTGAGGAACACACGCGCATGATGGATAATGCCACATAAAAAGAATCTGATGCGCCTGGACACATGGTGCTCAACTAGTGTGCATTTTGCAGTATTTGAACTGTGCAACCGTGAACTTTCGTAGAGAAGGGGAGAGGTATGGATGAACTGCAAGTCATGATGAGCTGTATGCGGGGGTTTTCTTTTCTTTTCTTTTCGGAGCAGGGACTCCTTTGCAAATGAGGCTACACATCCCTGATGTAGCTATTCCCAGAAGAAGAAGAAGAAGAAGAAGAAGAAGAAGAAGAAGAAGAAGAAGAAGAAGAAGAAGAAGAAGAAGAAGAAGAAGAAGAAGAAGAAGAATTATTATTATTATTGCAGGTTTATACCCTGCCCATCTCTCTGAATCAGAGACTCAGAGCGGCTTACAATCTCCTAAATCTTCTCCCTCCACAATAGACACCCTGTGAGGTGGGGCTGAGAGGGCTCTCACAGCAGCTGCCCTTTCAAGGACATCTCCTGCAAGAGCTATGGCTGACCCAAGGCCATTCCAGCAGCTGCAAGTGGAGGAGTGGGGAATCACACCCGGTTCTCCCAGATAAGAGTCCACACACTTAACCCACTACACCAAACTGGCTCTTGCAGAGCTTACAGTAGGCCCTGTACTAAGAGCTTTGTAAGCTCTTGGGGGATTGGCTACATCAGGGCTGTGTGGCCTAATATGCAAAGGAGTCCCTGCTACAAAAAAAAAAAGCCCTGCATATTTCAAATGAATAAATTAAGCCAAATTCATGGATTTAGTACAGTGAACTCCCAACATGGGGCCTTTGGACACCACATGTGTGTCTAAAGTGTTGTCAAGTCAATTAATAGTGACCCCCCCGGGGTGGAATTCTAGCAGGAGCTCCTTTGCATATTAGGCCACACACCCTTGATGTAGCCAATCCTCCAAGAGTTTACAGAAGACCGTGGAATAAGAACCTTGTAAGCTCCTGAAGGATTGGCTGCATCAGTGGAGTGTGGTCTAATATGCAAAGGAGCTTCTGCTAGAATTCCACCCCTGGTGACCCTGACAAAAGGCTTTCAAGGCAAATGAGAAGTGGAGGTACTTCGGCATTGCTTTCCTCTGTAGTCTTCCTTGGTTGTCTAGCTTCTGTGATCTGATGAGATTGAGCTATACCTTGCAGGGCTGAATTAACAATTAAGCCAAGTAGGCTTATGGGGCCCTACACCTTTATGGGCTTTGGGCCAGCTCCCCCCTCCCACACTTTCCCCCCTGCTTCCAGCCCTCCCAGCCTGCATATGTAGCCAGCAACTGAGCCGCTTTTTGCCTGACTTGCCTGGTGAGGCTGCTGCTAGGGTGGTCCCCAAGTTTGCTTCTCTCTGCCTCTCCCTTGCAGCTTTGTCAAAGGGGCTTTTGAGAAGGTGCCTGCAGGCTGCAGCGGGGGCCGCAGATGGGGGGGGGGTTGCTCTGATTCTGAGGTAATTTCTGAGAAGCTCCTTGAGATTTCAACTGCCACAGGGTTTAATCCAGCACTGATACCTTGGTGCCTTCTCTCCCCTATGGATCCCATTTTGTTGCTGTTCAGTTGCAGAGTTGAGTCTGACTCTTTGCGACCCCATGGACAAAGTCACGCTAGGCCCTCCTGTCTTCCACCATCCTCTGAAGTCTGCTCAAATTCATGTTAGTTACATCAGTAACGCTGTCCAGCCATCTCATCTTTTGCCATCCCCTTCTTCTTTTGCCTTCTGTCTTTCCCAGCATCAGGATCTTCTCCAGGCAGTGCTTCCTTCTCATTTGGTGGCCAAAGTATTGGAGCTTCAGCTTCAGCATCTGACCTTCCAGGGAACAGTCAGGGTTGATTTCCCTTAGGACTGATTGATTGGATCTTCTTGCAGTCCAAGGGACTCTCAAGTGTCTTCTCCAGCACCACAGCTCAAAAGCATCTATTCTTCTGTGCTTGGCCTTCCTTATAGTCCAGCTCTCACAGCCATACTTTACTACTGGGAATACCATTGCTTTGACTATATGGACTTTTGTTGGCAGGGTGATGTCTCTACTTTTTATTATACTGCCCAGGTTCACCATAGCTGTCCTCCCAAGGAGCAAACGTCTTTTAATTTCATGGCTACAGTCACCATCTGCAGTAATCCTGGATCCCATAAATGTGAAGTCTGTCACTACTTCCATGTCTTCCCCTTCTATTTGCCACAGTGTGATGGGGCCGGATGCCAAGATCTTATAATCCCCACCAAAGAATTTCCTGGTGTCCCTTCTTTCCTAAAGCCGTTCTTCTCAAAAAACAAAACAAACCTAAGCTATCTTCCATTTTAATGGTACAGGAAATACTTTGGATGACCTAGGAGGCATCATCTGCCTCTCTTGCATGAAGATGTTTGTCTTAGAACCTCAAAATATGTTATGATTGGCCACATAATCCATATAACCAATCTGAGTGTCACCCACTGTCTGGTTTCAAAATTCCAAGATGTCCTACAGGTTCAACAAGGGTTGGGAACCTTGATTTACAGATTTCCAAATTACCTCCGTCTTGTGGAAAGTCATTTAAAGCATCGTATAAAATTAAATTAAAGAGTCCTTGGCTCGACATTAGGAAGAACTTCCTGGCAGTTTGAGCAATTTCTCAGTGAAACAGGCTTCCTCCAAGGGAGGTGGTGGGCTCTCCTTCCTTGGAGGTTTTTAAACAGAGGCTAGATGGTCATCTGACAGCAATGAAGAAGATATTGGATTTATATCCTGCCCTCCACTCCAAAGAGTCCCAGAGCAGCTCACAATCTCCTTTACCTTCCTCCCCCACAACAGACACCCTGTGAGGTGGGTGGGGCTGGAGAGGGCTCTCACAGCAGCTGCCCTTTCAAGGACAACCTCTGCCAGAGCTATGGCTGACCCAAGGCCATTCCAGCAGGTGCAAGTGGAGGAGTGGGGAATCAAACCCGGTTCTCCCAGATAAGAGTCCGCACACTTAACCACTACACCAAACTGGCTCTACATGAAGATCCTGTGAATTTAGGGGAAGGTGTTTGTGAGTTTCCTGCATTATACAGGGGGTTGGACTAGATGACCCTGGAGGTACCTTCCAACTCTATGGCCATCTGACAGCAATGCTGATTCTGTGAACCAATTTGGCCAGGGATCCTAGAGGGTGTTTGTTTGCTTTACATCTTCTGGACATGGAGCAGGGGGTCTCTGGGAGGTTTGGGGAGAGGCATTTCTGCCTTCTTGCGATGTCCAGGGTGTTGGAATAGATTACCCTGAAGGGCCCTTCCAAGAGGTGAGGTGGTAGAATCATAGAGTTGGAAGGGAACTCTAGGGTCATCTAGTCCAACCCCCTGCACAATGCAGAAAACTCACAAATACCTCCCCCTAAATTCACAGGATCTTCATTGCTGTCAGATGGCCATCGAGCCTCTGTTTAAAAAACCTCCAAGGAAGGAGAGCCCACCACCTCCCGAGGAGGAAGCCTGTTCCACTGAGGAATTGCTCTAATGGTCAGGAAGTTCTTCCTAATGTTGAGGCGGAAACTCTTTGGATTTAATTTCAGCTGGTTGGTTCTACTCCTACCTTCTGGGGCCACAGAAAACAATTCCACATCCTCCTCTAGAGGACAGTCCTTCAAGTACTTGAAGATGGCGATCATATCACCTCTCAGCCGCCTCCTCTCCAGGCTAAACATCTCCAGCTCCTTCAATCTTTCCTCATAGGACTTGGTCCCCAGTAGTGAACATCAGCTCTTTATTTGGTACAGCATTAGGTAGACTGCACTTCAAGACTGAAGACTGGGACTATATACAACTCTGGGTTCCCGTGCAAGGATGCTATTGCAGGGGTGGCCAACGGTAGCTCTCCGGGTGTTTTTTGCCTACAACTCCCATCAGCCCCAGCCATTGGAGTTGTAGGCAAAAAAAAACATCTGGAGAGCTACCGTCGGCCACCCCTGTGCTATTGGATCATTCAAACCAGCAGGGGGCCTGTGATTGGTGCAGAACAGCAAGGATTTGGATCCTTTAAGAATTCTGGCATCGAAGCTTGCATCTGGAGCAGAGCTGGAAGGTTATACGAGGATAAGGGGATTAGTAATGTTGTGTTGTGTCATGGCTGATACTATCCATTAGAAGAACTTGTGAAATCTCTCGTTGCCCGATAAGATTAACACCCCTGCTTGCGCAAGGATTGAAGGGACACGAGCTGAACGCCATCCCACAATCCGCTTCCCTGCCGGAGTTCTGCAGCCTAACATATGATTACTGGTGGTGCAATCTTCTCAAACACTGTGCTTCTCAAACACATTTTGTTTAAAAAAAAGAAAAGCCAATCTCAGGTTTCTAGTCCTCATTACTGCATCTCTCCTTATCTGGCTGAGGGTAGGATCACACTTGGAATTTGGCATGGCAGTATCCCGGCTTTGAAAACGCTGATGCTCTTCGATGCGCGCTACAGCAATCACACAGCCCCCACGCCGTTGCGGGGGCGGGGCGGGCACGGGCCGCACACATGCAAAGGGAGCATTCCGACTGCTCCTCCATGTGCGGGGTGAGAGCACTGCATGCCCTGGCCATTCAGACGGCCAGGAAACAGGCCCTGCAGGTACTTTAGAAACTAGAGTTACTGGGAACTTCCTGGTAGCTATTTAATCCCAATGAGGTAAGGATGGGCGGGACTCAGGGGGAGGCAGATGTGCGTATGTGATCATGCACATTAAATCTGGAAGGGAAGTGTGTGGCTAGGTCAGGCCAAATCTCTCACGTGATCTCACCCTTTGTCTCATAATAATAATAATAATAATAAATTTTATTTCTATCCCGCCCTCCCCACCTCAGCAGGCTCAGGGCGGCTAACAACGTTTTATAAAAACATACAATAATAATAATAAAACCTTTAAGTTTAACAATATAAAACATCAACAATAAACTTAGTAACTTAGTCTCATCTCTTTCCACTACTTCGGAAAGCTCCCATCCCATTCCTCAGTATAAGAAAACCTCATCCAATGCTGACTCCTATAGAACTCGTTTTGTTTGTCCACTTAGGAAACACAGAGGGGTTTTTCCCCCTTGCTTTACTCTCTAACGGGAATCCAAATCATCGTACAGAATGCACATTCGATACATTTACATACAATGCTATATATGTGTATACATATAGAGCCAGTTTGGTGTAGCGGTTAAGTGTGCGGACTCTTATCTGGGAGAACCGGGTTTGATTCCCCACTCCTCCACTTGCAGCTGCCGGAATGGCCTTGGGTTAGCCATAGCTATCACAGGGGTTGTCCTTGAAAGGGCAGCTGCTGTGAGAGCCCTCTCAGCCTCACTCACCTCACAGGGTTTCTGTTGTGGGGGAGGAAGGGAAAAGAGATTGTGAGTCACTCTGAGACTCTTCGGAGTGGAGGGCTGAATATAAATCCAATATCTTCACACACCTCACAGGGTGTCTGTTGTGGGGGAGGAAGATAAAGGAGATTGTGAGCTGCTCTGAGATTCGGAGTGCAGGGTGAAATATAAATTATTCTTCCTTCAGTTTGGTGTAGTGGTGAAGTGTGCGGACTCTTATCTGAGAGAACCGGGTTTGATTCCCCACTCCTCCACTTGCACCTGCTGAAATGGCCTTGGGTCAGCCAGAGCTCTGGCAGAGGTTGTCCTTGAAAGGGCAGCTGCTGGGAGAGCCCTCTCCAGCCCCACCCACCTCACAGGGTGTCTGTTGGGGGGGGGGGAAGAGAAGATATTGGATTTCTATCCCGCCCTCCACTCCGAAGAGTCTAAGAGCAGCTCACAATCTCCTTTCCCTTCCTCCCCCACAACAGGCACCCTGTGAGGTAGATGAAGACATTGGATTTATATCCCGCCCTCCACTCCGAAGAGCCTCAGAGCAGCTCACAATCTCCTTTCCCTTCCTCCCCCACAACAGACACCCTGTGAGGTAGAAGAAGATATTGGATTAATATCCTGCCCTCCACTCCGAAGAGTCTCAGAGCGGCTCAAAATCTCCTTTCCCTTCCTCTCCCACAACAGACACCCTGTGAGGTAGATGAAGATATTGGATTTATATCCCGCCCTCCGCTCCAAAGAGTCTCAGAGCGGCTCACAATCACCTTTCCCTTCCTCCCCCACAACAGACACCTTGTGAAGTAAATGAAGATATTGGATTTATATCCTGCCCTCCGCTCCAAAGAGTCTCAGAACGCCTCACAATCTCCCTTACCTTCCTCCCCCACAACAGACACCCTGTGAGGTAGATGAAGATATTGGATTTATATCCCGCCCTCCACTCCGAAGAGTCTCAGAGCGGCTCACAATCTCCTTTCCCTTCCTCCCCCACAACAGACACCCTGTGAGGTGGGTGGGGCTGGAGAGGGCTCTTACAGCCGCTGCCCTTTCAAGGACAACCTCTGCCAGAGCTATGGCTGACCCAAGGCCATGCTAGCAGGTGCAAGTGGAGGAGTGGGGAATCAAACCCGGTTCTCCCAGATAAGAGTCCGCACACTTAACCGCGACACCAAACTGGTTCTCGTGGAGTGCTCTTTGGGCCATACTGATAGGTTTCCCATTACAGCATTCCCTCACTTTGCTTCACATTCCAGCCCTTCACAGATTGCTGGGAGTAAAATGAGGGATTACATCACTTTCAGTGAAAACCTGAAGTGACATCACAAGATGTTGTGGTTGAGGCTGTGGGATTTTCTATAGTAAACCATAGCGTTCCGGTGAATCAAAGTATGCCATCTCCGGATATCATGAAGTCAGTTGCCTTTTTCTCCTGGAAGCAATGTTACATGCCAGCATATCTGTGCACCCGTCGCCACCTCCAAAATACTCCTGGAGGTATCAGGCCATGGTCACCTTTTGACCCCATATCCCCTACTCAGCCCTTGTTTCTCAGTCCTGCAAGCTTCAGGCGTTCTTATAATAATAATAATAATAATAATAAATTTTATTTGTACCCCGCCCTCCCCCGCCGAAGCAGGCTCAGGGCGGCTAACAATACGGTGACCAATGGTGCACCAACAGTAAAACAGTTACATTAAAAACATTAAATTAACATTAAACTAACCTTAAAAGCCTGAATTAAAACAATTAACTAAAACATTTTATGACGCTATCCTTCTTTCTGGATACCTCCTACTCATATAAGGAAGCGTCAATAAGAAGAAGAAGAAGAAGAAGAAGAAGAAGAAGAAGAAGAAGAAGAAGAAGAAGAAGAAGATGATGATACTGGATTTGTATCCTGCCCTCCACTCCGAATTTCAGAGTGGCTCACAATCTCCTTTATCTTCCTCCCCTACAACAGTCACCCTGTGAGGTGGGTGGGGCTGCAGAGGGCTCTCACAGCAGCTGCCCTTTCAAGGACAACTGCTGCGATAGCTATGGCTAACCCAAGGCCATTCCAGCAGGTGCAAGTGGAGGAGTGGGGCATCAAACCGGGTTGATTTTTGCTGGGTCCATCGCTAGCCCTTCCCCCGACACTCGGAACCCAAGGTAGTTTAGTTCTGTCTTGTGGAACTCACATTTGGTTAATTTGGCATACAGTTTGTTCTGATACAGGGTGGTCAACACTTTTCTAACCAATGGTACATGTGATTCTAGGTCTTTAGAGTAAATAATGATGTCATCCAGGTACACCACCACCCCCTTATACAGGTAGTCCCTTAACACTTCATTGATAAAATTCATGAACACCCCCGGCGCCCCCTGCAACCCAAACGGCATCACTAGGTATTCAAACTGTCCCATTGGCGTGTTGAACGCCGTCTTCCACTCGTCTCCCTCTTTGATTCGGACCCTAAAGTACGCATCGCGGAGGTCGAGCTTGGTGAATATTTTGCCCTCCGCCACCGTACTTAGCAAGTCTTTTATCAGCGGGATCGGGTAAGCATTTGACATGGAAATCCCGTTTATCCCGCGGAAGTCTGTGCAAAGTCTCAAACTTCCATCCTTCTTCTTGCGGAATAGGACGGGGGCTACATGGGGGGCCGTGGCGGGTCGGATAAACCCCCGCTTCAAGTTTTTGTCTATGAACTTTTTCAGTTCCGCTTTTTCCGCCCAGCCCATCGAGTAAAGCTTGGCTTTCGGTAGTTCCTGCCCTGGTATTAGTTCGATGGCGCAGTCAGTCGGCGGTGGGGAGGCAGTTCGTTCGCCTCCTCCTCGCTAAACGCCCTTCTCAAGTCCCAGTATTCCTTGGGAATCGATTTCACCTCCTCTATGGTCAGGCATAGCCGTTCGTTTTGAGGTGGCGCTTTGGGGCCCCATTCTTTCCGCCAATGGTGGTGTTCGCACCGCCAGTCTGGGAAGCGCACAATCTGTGCCTCCCACTGAATGTCTGGCTGGTGTCTCGCTAACCAGCCCGCCCCCACCACTACATCGAACGAGGAGGAGGGGGCTATCACAAACGTCTCGATCCCCCAGTGGTCCTCGGTCCCTACTGGAACCGCTTGGGTTTCCTCGGTGCAGGGCTCCCCCCTCATCACTGACCTGTCCATCTGTTTGAATTGGATTGGGTGGGGTAACGGGGACTTGGCTAGCCCGAGCGCCTCTACGAGGCGGGGGGTGATAATATCCCTAGTGCACCCTGAGTTTATTAGGGCCCGGGTGTGCATAAATCGTTTTAACTTGGGGTTCAATAAAGTCACGGCCATAAATAACAGTTCCCCGGTAACTCTCACCGTCATTGGTGCCGGCGTTTCACGGACCTGCTTTGCGGCACCTATTAAAGCAGGTCGCTGTCGTTTCCCGCCGACTCGGGGTCCCACGATTCCTTGCTCAATTCCACGACGGTTATAATATCCTCGTCAATCGCCATGGACGTGGCGACAGCGCCCCGACTGGGCTCTTTGGCTCGCCCCCCCTTTCTTCGGGGTGGCTGCGAACGGCTTGGGCGGCGGGGTGGCGGTTTACGGCTTCTCGGGACAGTTGGCGGCCAGGTGCCCCGGGTCCCCGCACCTGAAGCATCTCCTCCCCACCCCGGCCGGGGTGGAGGTGGTGGGCGCCTTCTTCCCCTTGGGTTTGGTCACTGGGGTACTCGGCCTTCCCCCTTTCCTCTCTAGCTGTTGTTGGCGGCGGATTCCGACATGTTGCAGGTTCGTCACCACCTCCCCGGCCAGTTGGATCCACCCGACCAGGGTGTCAGGTCTGCCCTGGTGGTAGCACCGGTCGAGTATGTTGGCGTTCAGGCCGTTCTTAAACGCCGTGTACTTCATCAGCTCGCTCCAACCCCTCACTGCCGCGCAGTGCGCCATAAATTCTGTAACGTACTCTCGGGTGGTGCGGTTCCCCTGCTCAATTCTCTGGAGGGCTTCTATGGCCTTTTCTTCTCTCAGGGGGTCACCGTACTGCCGCAGCATCGGCTGGAGGAAATCCGCCACTGTCGCCAGCTCGGGCCTCCTTCCCGTGTATAGCCCCACATACCACTTCCTCGCGACCCCCTTTAGCTTGGAGGCGACGTGGTCTACTCGACTTGCCTCCGTTGAGTAGCTCGTGCCCCAATGGGTGAAGAAGTTGTTGCACTGGATGGTGAAGTACTCCACCTCGTCTCCAACCCCATCGAATGTGATCTGGAGCTCGTAGACCCTCGCTCTGTCCCCCGCCACTGGGGCCGCGGGTGCTGCGGGCGCCGCCGCCAGTTGGGCCCCAACCGGTGGGGCCGGCGCTGGCGGGCCCGGAGGTGGTCTGGCTGGTGTCCCCGCGGGGCCGGAGGCCAGCGGTCCGGCTGGGCCCCCACTCCCATCAATGGGGGGTGCCGTGGGTTGCCATGGTGCTCCCCCATCAGGTGCCACCAGTGTTCCATCGGCAGGCGCAGCCGGGGGGATCGGTCCCCCTCCGGGGGGCCCGGCCGGCACCCCCGGTCCGGCCCCTTGCAGGGCCTGGATCTGGTTCTGGATCATGTCCAGCTGCAAGTGCATCTCCGTGGCCAGCTGGACGCGGGTCTCATGGACCTCATCGTGGATTTCTCTCACCCACTGGAAGAGCTCGTTGCGGTGCATGTGTGCCGGCTCGCCGCCACTGGGGATTGGGGCCCCTTCTCTCTCCAGGTCCCAGTCATCCCCTACAGTTCCAGTCGCCAGCGCCTTGTATCTCTCGTCCGCGGCTTCCATGAGCGCGGTGGACTTTCACGGGGTCCAGCTCCTCGGGGCAAAAATTGCCGTGGAGAAGTGCGCTGGGTCCTTGACTTTTCGTCTCACCGCGGTCTCCCCGGGTTCTAGCGGTCTCTCCCCCGGGGGTGTGCTGGACTTTCCATTATCTGGAGCCTTTGCTGCCATCCAGCTAAGTTGCCAGTTCGGATAAGCTCCCAAAAAGGGATCAGTGTTATAATGTCAGAACTGGAAGAACTTCAAGCGAGGCCCAGGACTTCGTTACAAAAGTATAGGCGTTTATTGAGAACTACAGTACTGAAGGCACAGAATAACACTGATAACGGAGTTAGCATTGGTTACATTTTTATGTGCTTGTAGCAGCAACAATAAAACGATCTTTCACACAGCCAGAGACAACTGTCTGTTTCCCAGGGTCTGTTATCAGCCAGGGAGGATGGAGTCTTGCTGAGATGTCCTGGCCGGCCTGCTTCAAAGGGCACCTGCAGATGTTGGCCAGAGGCTATCTGCCACCCTTCAGTGATCACAGTTTGTTTGAAATGCATAGTGGTTTGGTTAGTGGCCTGGCTGAGAGCACATTGAGTTAGTATCTGGTTACAACATGGAGTCAGTTAGGCTAACAGCATATAGGAAAGTTACAAGTTCTGACACAAAGTCTGCCCAAATTCATGTTTGTTAGCTCAGGAACGCTGTCCAGCCATCTCATCTTTTGCCGTCCCCTTCTTCTTTTGCCTTCTGTCTTTCCAGGCATCAGGATCTTCTCCAGGCAGTGCTCCCTTCTCATTTGGTGGCAAAAGTATTGGCGCTTTAGCTTCAGCATCTGACCTTCCAGGGAACAGTCAGGGTTGATTTCCCTTAGGACAGACTGATTTGATCTTGCAGTCCAAGGGACTCTCAAGATTCTTCTCCAGCACCACAGCTCAAAAGCATCTATTCTTCTGCGCTCGGCCTTCCTTATGGTCTAGCTCTCACAGCCATACATTATGACTAGGAATGCCATCGCTTTGACTATACGGACTTTTGTTGGCAGGGTGATGTCTCGGCTTTTTATTATACTGCCTAGGTTCATCATAGCCGTCCTCCCAAGGACTGTGCTATAATGATGTCTTATAAAATCATTGGTTGTTTTGTAGAAAAATAGGTGCTGGAGCTCATAAGCATAACTCCTTAGCATATGCCCTCCACCAGTCAAAAGCAACCCAACAGAAGAAAGGAGAGCCCCAGGCCTTGCTCACCTGGGGCTCTCCTTGACCACCTCCCCCCCCCACCACAGTCACAAGGCCAGCAAGCCACCTGCCACCCCAAATCACATAAGAAGTGGAGAAAGGGTAGCATGGGCTTCTCCATGGGTTAATGAGGGCCACTGGGGGTGTGGCCAAGCTCCTGGTAGCTTGCTGGCTACCCGCTCTCCTAATCCAGGGATTGCTATGCAGCTGCACCTACTATTCAATGGACAAGGTAGGTAGGTGGGGAAGAGGGTGGGCGTCAGAAAGTGTCAAGCATTGTATATCCCTTCTATATTACAGAAGTCAGACCTTAGAATTATTAATTTTATATTTAGCTTGTAGAAATGCTACTAACCCAAAGTTAAATTGCGAGCACATCAAAGTAGCAACCCCCACCTTTCTTCTTTCGCTTTACTAACAAATGCAGGAATGTCCTCTTTGAAGATAAGACCTCCTGGGACTTGTTCCCAGGCCTAGCAAGGCCTGAACCAAGGATGTGCTAGCCGCAATATAGATAAGGAATCCAGAGTGTGAATTTCACATGTGAATGTACAATTGTTTATAGAACCTTTGATGTGCCATTTTAAAGCTTGTATTCTAATGTTACAAAGTATCAGTCCCAATCTTCAGCTCGAATGAGCCACTTGGATTATCAATAAACCTAACTTTGTTTCAGAATCCAAGGACTGGTTATTTTGAAATCTCATGCTTGACAGAAAGGTTCAGGAGCCATGCTCCTGTGAGCTCTTGCTGAATTCGCCTGTATAAAGAACATAAGACCATAAGAGATGCCATGTTGGATCAGGCCAACGGCCCATCCAGTCCAACACTCTGTGTCACACAGTGGCAAAAAATTGGAAGGTCAGATGCTGAAGCTGAAGCTCAAAGGCTTTGGCCACCAAATGAGAAGGGAGCGCTCCCTGGAGAAGACCCTGATGCTGGGAAAAACAGAAGACAAAAGAAGAAGGGGACGGCAAAAGATGAGATGGCTGGACAGCGTTTCTGATGTCACAAACACGAATTTGAGCAGACTTCGGAGGATGGTGGAAGACAGGAGGGTCTGGCGTGACTTGGTCCATGGGGTCGCAAAGAGTCGGACTCAATTGTGCAACTGAACAGCAATAAAACACTTACGCACATTGCTCTGCCTTTCCTGGAACATATTCCCTGTGTTATAGAAGGTATTACTGTGCTCAGCTGTCAATCCCAAACTTCTTCCTCACTCTTGCTTTAATTCCTGCAGGTGGATTTCTTTGTCGATTTATTTGTATAGCTTTATCTATATTTTTTATAGCTTTCCCTATAGTTCAGGGTGAGAACGGCAAAGAGGAAGCAAACCACCCCCCCCCCTTCAGGAATCCTTCCATTTCTATTTCCTTGTACTGATCAGGACTCGTTCCAGTAAATCATTGTCTTGCTATTTTTATTGCTGCTGCAATTGCTCAAATTGCTATTTTGCTGCTGCGTTGCATTTGAAAGCAAAAAGGACTGCCCTTCCGGACTAAGACGGAGGAACGTCTACTCAATCATTTTGTCTCCAAGTTACAAGTTCCATTTCTATTTCCTTGTACTGATCAGGACTCGTTCCAGTAAATCATTGTCCTGCTATTTTTATTGCTGCTGCAATTGCTCAAATTGCTATTTTGCTGCTGCGTTGCATTTGAAAGCAAAAAGGACTGTCCTTCCGGACTAAGACGAAGGAACGTCTACTGAATCATTTTGTCTCCAAGTTACAGGAAGCTCATAAGTAGTACCTGTAGGTGAGGGGAGCAATACAATTATTTATTTATTTATTTATTTATTACTTTCCATTTATATCCCACCCTCTCCGCAAGCAGACTCAGGGCAGCTTACAACATGATAAAAACAATCAATTCAATAAAACATATAAAACCATAATTTACATATATCAACTTTAAAACCATTCTATAGCGCTATTTCAGTCCAGTATAGGCAGTATTGACTTCTTGACTATGATCGCCAGCATTCTGCAGGATGTCCGGTGGCAGACCTTTTTCAATCAAACCGCAAAAGCCTGTTTAAACAATTCGGTCTTACAGGCCCTGTGGAACACAGACAAATCTCGCAGGGCCCTTAAAGCTTCTGGGAGGGTGTTCCAAAGTTCTGGTGCTGCCACCGAAAACCCTGGATCTCGTTATACATAGCCTGGCTTCTTTTGGGCCAGGGGCAGACAACAGATTTTTTGTCCCTGATCGCAGTGCTCTCTGGGGGATATATGGGGAAAGGCGGTCCCGTAGATAGGCAGGTCCCTGATCCGCTAATCAGATGTGAGCCGCATTTAAGCATGGGAGACCTATTCCGCATTTCCCTCCTGAGATCTTTACCCCTTTATATGCATTAATTGCTCCACACTACTGTAGAGCTTTTCCGTTTGCAAGGTGAAATGCTTTACCATCTATGGTTTTACAAGAATGATTTGTGAATGGAAAAACTGGTCTAAAGCCAATAAAATGAATTTTGAGAAGGATAAATGTAACGTTCTGCATTTAGGTAGGAAAAATCCAATGCATAGGTATCGGATGGGAAAGACTTGTCTTAGCAGTAGTCTGTGCGAAAAGGATCTAGGGGTCTTAGTGGACCATATGCTGAACATGAGTCAACAGTGTGATGTGGTGGCTAAAAAAGGCAAATGCAATTTTGGGCTGTATCAACAGAAGTCTAGTGTCCAGATCACGTGATGTGATGGTATCGCTTTACCCTGGTTCAGTAAAACCTCACCTGGAGTATTGTGTTCAGTTTTGGGCACCACATTTTAAGAAGGATATAGACCAGCTGGAACGGGTCCAGAGGAGGGCGACAAAGATGGTGAGGGGTCTGGAGACCTATGATGAAAGGTTGAAGGAGCTGGTGATGTTTAGCCTGGAGAGGAGGCGGCTGAGAAGTGATATGATCACCATCTTCAAGTACTTGAAGGGCTGTACTCTAGAGGATGGTGTGGAATTGTTTTCTGTGACCCCAAAAGGTCGGACCAGAACCAATGGGTTGAAATTAAATCAAAAGAGTTTCTAGCTCAACATTAGGAAGAACTTCTTGACTGCTAGAGTGGATCCTCAGTGGAACAGGCTTCCTCAGGAGGTGGTGGCCTCTCCTTCCTTGGAGGTTTTTAAACAGAGGCTAGGCGGCCATCTGACAGCAATGAGGATCCTGTGAATTTAGGGGGAGGTATTTGTGAGTTTTCTGCATTGTGCAGAGGGTTGTAGACCCTGGAGGTTCCTTCCAACTAGGATTGCCAGCCTCCAGGTAGTACCTGGAGATCTCCCGCTGTTACAATTGATCTCCAAGTGACCAAGATCAATTCCTCTGGGGAAAATGGCTGCTTTGGAGGGTCAGCTCTTTGGCATTATACCCTTTGAGGTCCCTCCCTTCCCCAAACTATGCCCCCCTGACTCCACCCTCCAAATCTCCAGCTATTTCTGAACTCAGAGCTGGCAACCCTACTTCCAACTCTATGATTCTATTATCTATGAACAGGCCTTATTTTGATAGAATTTGCTCTTGTGACCGCAATAAGATGGACACTGACAGTAGCAAAACTCAGTCCTTTTATCTCTTGCATTCATAAAATGAAGTATCCGTTTATTGGTTTGTTTTTCCTTCTGCTGCTCAAAAGTTGTAAATCCATGAGCTTTTAAAGGTGCCGGAACTCGCCATTACTAGTAATAGTCAGTTTTACAACTCAGCTATGAACTTTGCGAAACGGCATTCCATTTTCCGTCCAAAACCTTCTATGAATCAGATTCATCGGGCGAACTCAAATTCCAAAGAGACTGTTGCGACTCTGAGTTTTTTTCAGACTGCAGCCATCTTTTGTGTTTTGGCGTGTGTTGTGCCACTTCTGATAATCGCACGATCAGTGCAATCAATTCTGACTTCCCCTCTAGAGTTCCATCTGTTCCAAAGTTTTTGGGTGTTTTTTTTTGCTGTTGTTTTTTTTTTTTGCACATACACCTATATATTGGAGCATTTCAACGGCCTCATTCACTCCACCTTCTTTACCTAAGAATAGCCCCATTTACTCTTGTGCCAAGCACAGTACCTCTGAAGCACAAAAATAATTTATTTACACCTATATTGACTTTGGTATTGAAGAGGGGGACATGATCCCAGCTCAGGCTGGAGAGAGAGACAGAGACCAGACCAAGAACATAAGAGAAGCCATGTTGGATTAGGTCAATGGCCCCTCCAGTCCAACACTCTGTGTCACACAGTGGCCAAAAAACCCAGGTGCCATCAGGAGGTCCATCAGTGGGGCCAGGACACTAGAAGCCCTCCCACTGTGCCCCTCCCCAAGCACCAAAAATACAGACCATCACTGCCCCAGACAGAGAGTTCTAACAATATTCTGTGGCTAATAGCTACTGACGGACCTCTGCTCCATATGTTGATCCAATCCCCTCTTGAAGCTGTCTATGCTTGTAGTTGCCACCACTTCCTGTGGCAGTGAATTCATAAGAACATAAGAGAAGCCATGTTGGATCAGGCCAATGGCCCATGCAGTCCAACACTCTGTGTCACACAGTGGCCAAAAAACCCAGGTGCCATCAGGAGGTCCATCAGTGGGGCCAGGACACTAGAAGCCCTCCCACTGTGCCCCTCTAAGCCCCAAGAATACAGAGCATCACTTGCCTCAGACAGAGAGTTCTAACAATATGCTGCGGCTAATAGCTACTGATGAACCTCTGCTCCATATGTTGATCCAATCCCCTCTTGAAGCTGTCTATGCTTGTAGCTGCCACCACTTCCTGTGGCAGTGAATTCATAAGAACATAAGAGAAGCCATGTTGGATCAGGCCAATGGCCCATGCAGTCCAACACTCTGTGTCACACAGTGGCCAAAAAACCCAGGTGCCATCAGGAGGTCCATCAGTGGCACCAGGACACTAGAAGCCCTCCCACTGTGCCCCTCTAAGCCCCAAGAATACAGAGCATCACTTGCCTCAGACAGAGAGTTCTAACAATATGCTGTGGCTAATAGCTACTGATGAACCTCTGCTCCATATGTTGATCCAATCCCCTCTTGAAGCTGTCTATGCTTGTAGCTGCCACCACTTCCTGTGGCAGTGAATTCATAAGAACATAAGAGAAGCCATGTTGGATCAGGTCAATGGCCCATCCAGTCCAACACTCTGTGTCACACAGTGGCCAAATATATATATATATATATATATATATATATATATATATATATATATATATATATACACACACACACACACAAACACTGTGGCTAATAGCCACTGATGGACCTCTGCTCCATATTTTTATCCAATCCCCTCTTGAAGCTGGCTATGCTTGTAGCCGCCACCACCTCCTATGGCAGTGAATTCCACATGTTAATCACCCTTTGGGTGAAGAAGGACTTCCTTTTATCCGTTTTAACCTGACTGCTCAGCAGTTTCTTTGAATGCCCATGAGTTCCATGAGTTAACCACCCTTTGGGCGAAGAAGGACTTTATCTATTCTACCAGGACTAGACTAGAGAGAGAGAGAGAGAGAAAGAGGTGTGCATTTGCAAGACAGAGCAGAGGTAGTTGTTCAATTGCTGAAATGTTTCTGCATTAAGTTGCATTTTTTAAAAAACAAAGAACACCCACACCAGCTTGCCCTTTTTGGGTGGGTTTTGGTGGGGTGATGGTTTGGCTGAAAGTCACGCACGTGGAAGCTTGTATCAGGAATACAATTTTATTGGTCTTAAAAGTCTTTGCCACTGGACTCAAACTTTGGGTGTTTTTACACTGAGCGCTTGTGACTCTCTATCCTCGCATTGGAAACTCATCTTTTACATTACCTAATGTTCTCACAACTGTTTTGCCCCATTGCTGCCCGAAGCATCTGCATTTGTTTCGGCGAGATGCGTTTTGGAGCTGCTGCTGCAACGTTTTTCTCGACACTAGTTTCGATCCGGTCTTTTCTCGACAGGCGTTTCAAACTCGCATTGTTGAAGTTTCCATGTGCTTTAAAAGATTCCTCCAAAAGCCACAAGGGGCAGTAATTTGCACGAGAACCGACGGCGCTTGGAATTTTTGACATATCATTGCTTGCCTCATCTAGTAATTTCAATTTGTATTGCTTTTGCAGCGTTGACACGATTTCCAAGTAATCCTATACATTTAACTAAGCGCTGCTATTCCGGCTGCCCTCTTATCAGAGACAGCCCCCCCCCCCCAAAAAAAAATTGAAACACTTAAATGTAAAAGGAAAATAATTAAAGTGGAACAGTGGCAGGCAATTTGAAGACCTTAAAACTCTGGATCAAATTGAATGTGAAAGCACCCTTTGTTTTGCTGCTTCAGACCAATACATCGGCTGGGTTCAGACGGGCAGTTTAAGCCAAACCAGGGATGGCTGAGAGATGGATTAAAAAAAAAATCAAGTCCAAACATGTCGCGCCCTGTCCTCCAGCATCTTTGAGGAGGCTCAAAAAGCTACCACCTCAGAAGTGGTAGCAAATCCTTCTTGACCAGTTCCGCAGGGCCTGCAAGACCACCCTTTTCAAGCTGGCATTCATGAACAGCTGAATTATAGTTGTAATAAAGGAAAAAAACGCCAAAATGGTTCGGTTCAGGGACCTTGTTTATTATTATGTCAACTGACAGGGGTAGCGTCAAAACAACAATGTTACCGTCAGATTTAGTAATGTTTTAATTAAGTATTGACTGGTTTTAAATAATGTTAATTTAATGTTTTTATCTACTGTATTGTTTGCTTATGGATGTTGTTAGCCGCCCTGAGCCTGCTTTGGCGGGGGAGGGCGGGATATAAATAAAATTTTACTTTTACTTACTTACTTCTCCTGCATACTATCTGCCTTTCTGGACATCTGAATATGGGAGTGTGCAAACAAGGCATATTGGTGGCGTGAACCCGCCAATCCACTCTAGGTGCTCACCGATATTCTTCTTTTTTTTTTTAACTGCCCTAGATGCAGTAAAAGAGCCCCACTGCACAAAGCGGTAAAGCTGCAGTACTGCAGTCGGAGCCCTCTGCTAGCGACCTGAGTTCGATCCCGGCGGAAGCTGGTTCAGGTATCCAGCTCCAGGTTAACTCAGCCTTCCATCCTTCCGAGGTCAGTAAAACGAGTCCCCAGCTTGCTGAGGGGAAAGCATAGATGACGGGGGAAGGTGAGGGCAAACCACCCCGTCAAAAGTCTGCCGTGAAAATGTTGTGAGAGCAACATAATCCCAGAGCCGAATACAACTGGTGCTTGCACAAAGGACTACCTTTACCTTTTTAGATGCACTAAAAATATAAGGGGAAAAAAGAAGAAGAAGCCCAAACTGCACTACAGGGATGGTGCGTGACAACCGTCTGACCCAGGGCTTTTTTTGTAGCCGGAACTCCTTTGCACATTAGGCCACACAACCCTGATGTAGCCAATCCTCCCAGAGTTTACAGGACTCGTAGCACAGGGCCCTCTGTAAGCTCCAGGAGGATTGGCTGCAGCAGGTGGGGGCGGCCTAATAGGCAAAGGAGTTCCTGCTACAAAAACCCCTCTGAACTCTTACTGTGCCAAAGCGTCTCCCACGCAAGATACGGGCACTTTGCAGGGGAACATCCAAATGCGTTTTGGCCACTCCTTTTTGAACCGGCCCAATTTGGGACACCTCCCATGTGCCCAAAACTGCCGGTCTGGAGTAGCCATCTACTCACCTGAATCTTAATTAGACGTAGCTACTAATACCAGATGGACTACTGCTACTACCATGCTAATAGTCAGAGCTTTTTCTGAGCAGGAATGCCCAGGAATGCAGTTCCGGCTGACTAGAGTGCCAGTTTGGTGCAGTGGTTAAGTGTGTGGACTCTTATCTGGGAGAAACGGGTTTGACTCCCCACTCCTCCACTTGCAGCTGCTGGCATGGCCTTGAGTCAGCCATAGCTCTGGGAGAGGTTGTCCTTGAAAGGGCAGCTTCTTGGAGAGCCAGTTTGGTGTAGTGGTTAAGTGTGCGGACTCTTATCTGGGAGAACCGGGTTGGATTCCCCACTCCTCCTCTTGCAGCTGCTGGAATGGCCTTGGGTCAGCCATAGCTCTGGCAGAGGTTGTCCTTGAAAGGGCAGCTGCTGTGAAAGTCCTCTCAGCCCCACCCACCTCACAGGGTGTCTGCTGTGGGGGGAGAAGATATAGGAGATTGTAAACCGCTCTGAGTCTCTGATTCAGAGAGAAGGGTGGGGTATTAATCTGCAGTCTTCTTATCTGGGAGAACCGGGTTTGATTCCTCACTCCTCCACTTGCAGCTGCTGGAATGGCCTTGGGTCAGCCATAGCTCTGGCAGCAGTTGTCCCTGAAAGGGCAGCTGCTGTGAGAGCCCTCTCAGCCCCACCCACCTCACAGGGTGTCTGTTGTGGGGGGAGAAGATATAGGAGATTGTAAGCCGCTCTGAGATTCTGATTTAGGGAGAAGGGTGGGGTATAAATCTGCAATTCTTCTTCGTGCCAGGGGGTGTGGCCTAATACGCAAATGAGTTTCTGCTGGGCTTCTTCTACAAAAAGCCCTGTCCAAAACAATGGTGATGTCAGGGGGTGTGGCCTAATACACAAATGAGTTCCCTGCTGGTTTCTTTCTACCAAAAAAGCCCCGCTAATAGTAATAGCAATATAAAGCTATGGTATTCTGGAATTCTAACTGGAAAGAAAAAGTTCAATTGTTTTAAATAAGGTTGTTACTAAGAATAGTAATACACTGCTACTACAGCTTCAGCTGCTTCTGTTCTGGTACAACTATATCAGTGCCTTTGATAGCAACAAAATGGAGATATAACACTTTACAATTATAGGGCGCGTAATAGCCCCATCGTAACATTTACTGTATTTGCTAAGTAGTTAATTATTTTGATACCATTCGTTTACGACGTTATGATTCCTTTTAGCAGCTGTGTTATGGATGAGACGAACTTTTATTGTGAAATTTACCAGCTATGAATTTATTAATAGCAGCAGCACTTTTGCTACAGTCTCGCTTCATTTCTTAACGTCAACCGTATAGAGTTGGTCTCCGAATTGTGGGAAAGAAAAAAAACAAAACAAACTCATCATATTTTAAGCAAAGTAGCTTTAAGCTTCGTTAGGGTTGCCAAGTCCAATTCACGAAATATCTGGGGACTTTGGGGGTGGAGCCAGGAGACTTTGGAGGTGGAGCCAGGAGACATTAGGGGTGGAGCCAAGATCAAGGCTGTGACAAGCATAATTGAACTCCAAAGGGAGTTCTAGCCATCACATTTAAAGGGATAGCACACCTTTTCAATTCCTTCCTTCGATAGGAAATAATGAAGGATAGGAGCACTTTCTTTTGGGGCTCATAGAATTGGACCCCCTGGTCCAATATTTTTGAAACTTGGGAGGTATTTTGGGAAGAGGCACTAGATACTATACGGAAAATTTGGTGCCTCTACGACAAAAAACAGCCCCCCCCCCAGAGCCCCAGATACCCGTGGATCTATTCTCCATGATTTTCTATGGGAATAAATCTCCATAGGGAATAACAGAGTTCCCAGCAGACATTTCTCTCCCCTCCCCCTGCTTTCTGACGACCCTGAAGTGGGAGGAGGGCCTCCAAACCTGGGGTCCCCTGCCCCCACCTGGGGATTGGCAACCCTAAGCTTCGTAGTTACTAACAGCAATAAGCAGTGCTATTACGCTAACCCCAATATTATTGAGCCTGTTAGTGTTTCCTACTTTAAATAATGTCTTGTCTTTAGGGAGGCCATCAGCTTCACCACGTAGAGTTGGACTCTGCAAAACAATCTAAACTGATGAGACATCTTTCATTTTAAAAAGTGGGAAGCGCATCGCTTTCATGTTGAACAGCCATTTGGGCTAATGAAAATTACCACCAAAGCCGCCCCATCATCAAAAATCAAACAGGGACAATTTTCCAAAACTTTGACTCACGAAATAGGCAATTAATGGTCTGGAGGGGGAGAGACACTCCAAAGACAGGATTTTATTTGATTGGTTCTGATTATGTCTTTGATCTTTTAATGTGGGGGTTGGGACGGGCGTGGAGTCACCCCAGGAAAGCGGTGATTACTATAATCGCTGGAATCTGCTTATGCCAAAGTGTCTAGTTCTGAAGTGACTGGTAACTCATTGTTTTTACGGTAGCGTTTCCTGTCCTCCCACCCTCCTGGGTATTGCCGTCCTTGTTTCATATGCAAATGCAGCTTCAATTTTTTTTTCCCCCTCTCCACCACAATTACAAGAGGCAGGAATATACCTGCCTACGTGACAACGGGGTGCCTTTTAAAAAGAACCTTTGGGGAAAGAGGTAAGGTCAAACACTCCACCAAAGGTATTCCTTCTACCCCAGCCTGAGGGCTTTGGAAACCCTACAGCCAAAGTTGCTGAGATGCAACTTCGTAAATAGGGAAGATGCAATGGTGTTTCATGAAGAAAGAAAAAAATAGTGTCAAACAGTGTTTAATATGTGTGTGTGTGTGTGCGATAAATGCAAGCTTTGAGTTTGTTCAAAAGTCATAAGAACATAAGAGAAGGCATGTTGGATCAGGCCAATGGCCCATCCAGTCCAACACTCTGTGTCACATAAGAGAAGCCATGTTGGATCAGGCCAATGGCTCATCCGGTCCAACACTGTGTCACATAAGAACATAAGAGAAGCAATGTTGGATCAAGCCAATGGCCCATCTAGTTCCACACTCTGTGTCATATAAGAACATAAGAGAAGCCATGTTTGATCAGGCCAATGGCCCATCCAGACCAACACTCTGTGTCACATGAGAGAAGCCATGTTGGATCAGGCCAGTGGCCCATCCAGTCCAACACTCTGTCATATAAGAACATAAGAGAAGCCATGCTGGATCAGGCCAATGGCCCATCCAGTCCAACACTCTGTGTCACGTAAGAACATAAGAGAAGCCATGTTGGATCAGGCCAGTGGTCCATCCAGTCCAACACTCTGCGTCACATAAGAACATAAGAGAAGCCATGTTGGGTCAGGCCAATGGCCCATCCAGTCCAACACTCTGTGTCACATAAGAACATAAGAAAAGCCATGTTGGGTCAGGCCAGTGGCCCCTCCAGTCCAACACTCTGCATCACATAAGAACATAAGAGAAGCCATGTTGGATCAGGCCAATGGCCCATCCAGTCCAACACTCTGTCACATAAGAACATAAGAGAAGCCATGTTGGATCAGGCCAGTGGCCCATCCAGTCCAACACTCTGTCACATAAGAACATAAGAGAAGCCATGTTGGATCAGGCCAGTGGCCCATCCAGTCCAACACTCTGTGTCACAGAAGAACATAAGAGAAGCCATGTTGGATCAGGCCAATGGCCCATTCGGTCCAACACTCTGTGTCACATAAGAACATAAGAGAAGCCATGTTGGATCAGGCCAACGGCCCATCCAGTCCAACACTCTGTGTCACAGAAAAACATAAGAGAAGCCATGTTGGATCAGGCCAGTGGCCCATCCAGTCCAACACTGTGTCACGTAAGAACATAAGAGAAGCCATGTTGGATCAGGCCAGTGGCCCATCCAGTCCAACACTCTGTGTCGCACAGTGGACAAGAAACCCAGGTGCCATCAGGAGGTCCATCACTGAGGCCAGGACACTAGAAGTTCTCACACTGTTGCCCCTTTCAAGCCGTGAGAATACAGAGCATTGCATTTTTTTGCCTTGATCCCCTTCTCCAAATCTGAGAGATGGTTTTTAGTGATTTGGTGATAAGGGCCAGAGTCATTGCCCCATGGTTCTTCATCTATTCTTTCCCTAGGATGAATTTTAAAAAACAGACAAAACAGTAAAGTGTCTAGTAGCCCCTTTAAGACCACGGCCTTTTTTTGAACAGGGACACAGTTCCAGCTGGCATGGCATCATGGCCTAATATGGAAACAAGTTCCTGCTGGGCTTTTTCTACAAGAAAGCTTTGTCTGAAACAATGCTGATGTCAGGGGGTGTGATGTAATATGCAAATAAGTTCATGCTGGGCTTTTTCTAAAAAAAAAAAAAAAGCCCCATCAGGACTAACGAATTTTGTTGTAGCATGAGCTTTTGAGAAACACCGTTCTCTTTGTCAGATGCATGGAGGGTAACAACCCCCCCCCTGTGTTTCTCAAAAGCTAACGCCGCAACAAAATGTAGTAAGTCTTAAACGTGCTACTGGACCTTTTACAGTTTTACAGCAATGTGACTAACTCCTCTGGATAAAAACCAGACAGACGGTGATTTGGAAATGTCTGAACAACCATCAGTAAGAACATCACTATAATGCTTTGGTGGGGGGGGGGAGAGATGCAGCGGGAACTCACTTGCATATTAGGCCACACCCCTGACGTCACCATTGTTTTGCGCAGTGCTTTTTTGTAGACAAACCCCAGCAGTAGCTCATTTGCATATTCGGCCACACCCCTGACATTACCATCATTTTGTGCAGAGCTTTTTTTGTAGGAAAACCCCAGCAGGAACTCATTTGCATAATAGACCACACCCCTGACATCAGCATTGCTTTACGCAGAGCTTTTCGTAGAAAAAGCCCAGCAAGAAATCATTTACATATTGGGTCACACCCCCCTGACAGCACCATTGTGTCACACAGGGCATTTTTTGGTAGAGAAAGCCCGGTGGGAACCCATTTGCATAATGGGCCACACCCCCTGGCACCAAGCCGGCAGGAACTGTGTTCCTGTGCGTTCTTGCTCAAAAAAAGCCCTGTCAGGGGCTCATCTAGTTTAACCAACCAATTACTCTTCAGAGTCTCTTCGGAGTGGAGGGCGGGATATAAATCCAATATCATCATCATCAATTACTCTATAGAGAGAGGAAGCAGAGAGGCCAAGACATGCTCCCTACTCTGTCTCATAATAACTAGTATTCAGAAGTTAACTGCCTCTGATAGTGGAAATCCTCTTTAATCCCTATGGGTAGGAGCCACCGATGGACCTGTCCTCTATGCATCTGTCTAACCCCCTTTCAGCACTTGAGTAGCCAGTTTGGTATAGTGGTTAAGTGGGCAGACTCTTATCTGGGAGAACCGGGTTTGATTCCCCACTCCTCCACTTGCACCTGCTAGCATGGCCTTGGGTCAGCCATAGCTCTGGCAGAGGTTGTCCTTGAAAGGGCAGCTGCTGTTTGAGCCCTCTCCAGCCCCACCCACCTCACAGGGTGTTTGTTGTGGGGGAGGAAGGGAAAGGAGATTGTGAGCCGCTCTGAAACTCTTCGGAGTGGAGGACGGGATATAAATCCAATATCTTCATCTACCTCACAGGGTGTCTGTTGTGGGGGAAGAAGATAAAGGAGATTGTGAGCCGCTCTATCTATCTATCTATCTATCTATCTATCTATCTATCTATCTATCTATCTATCTATCTATCTATCTATCTATCTATCTATCTATCTATCTATCATCTATCTATCTATCTATCTATCTATCTATCTATCTATCTATCTATCTATCTATCTATCTATCTATCTATCTATCTATCTATCATCTATCTATCTATCTATCTATCTATCTATCTATCATCTATCTATCTATCATCTATCTATCTATCTATCTATCTATCTATCTATCTATCTATCTATCTATCTATCTATCTATCTATCTATCTATCTCTGCCTGCGTGCCTGCCTATCTATCTATCTATCTATCTATCTATCTATCTATCTATCTATCTATCTATCTATCTATCTATCTATCTATCTATCTATCTCTGCCTGCGTGCCTGCGTGCCTGCCTGTCTGTCTGTCTATCTGTCTGTCTGTCTGTCTGTCTATCTATCTATCTATCTATCTATCTATCTATCTATCTATCTATCTATCTATCTATCTATCTATCTATCTATCTATCTATCTATCTATCTATCTATCTATCTATCTATCTCTGCCTGCGTGCCTGCCTATCTATCTATCTATCTATCTATCTATCTATCTATCTATCTATCTATCTATCTATCTATCTATCTATCTATCTATCTATCTATCTATCTCTGCCTGCGTGCCTGCGTGCCTGCCTGTCTGTCTGTCTATCTGTCTGTCTGTCTGTCTGTCTGTCTATCTATCTATCTATCTATCTATCTATCTATCTATCTATCTATCTATCTATCTATCTATCTATCTATCTATCTCTGTCTGCCTGCCTGCCTGCCTGCCCGCCCGTCTGTCTGTCTGTCTGTCTGTCTGTCTGTCTGTCTGTCTGTCTGTCTGTCTGTCTGTCTGTCTGTCTGTCTGTCTGTCTGTCTGTCTGTCTGTCTGTCTGTCTGTCTATCTATCTATCTATCTATCTATCTATCTATCTATCTATCTATCTATCTATCTATCTACCTACCTACCTACCTATGCTCATAGACATCACTATGTCCTCAGTTAGTGAATCCCACAATTCCCGCAGCTCGTCCCCAATTCAAAAGCATTTCTCCCAATAGCGACCATTGCGGGATCAGCAAGGAAGAACAAGCTGACTGTCCCTGGGCCAAAGGAGGCGAAATTACAGAGCACCCGCGCACGGGCCTTCTCTGTTGCAGCTCCGTGCCTGTGGAACCAGCTCCCGGAAGAGGTGCGGGCCCTGCGGAGCCTAGACCAATTCCGCAGGGCCTGCAAGACCATCCTTTTTAGGCAGGCCTTCGCAGACTGCTGACAAAGGATGGCCGAACTGATGATCCATCAAAGTCACTCTATATAGTAATCCTTGCCATTATGTAAATGGATAGAATAGCGCCAGGAACATCCCTGCTGCTGTTAAATTATAAATTATATAAACTGGAATGGTTTTTAAGACATGGTTTTAACTACTGTATAACTTTTAATGCCGTTTTTAATTATTGTATAATGTTTTATCTGAATGTTGTTAGCCGCCCTGAGCCTGCCTCGGCGGGGAGAGCAGGATACAAATAAAATTTAATAATAATAATAATAATAATAATAATAATAATAATAATAATAATAATAATAATAATAATAATAATAATAATAATAATCATAATAATCATAATCACACTGCTAACTTCCCAACATTATTGTGACGGTTTTTGCTCCAGGACTTCCTTTTGTCTTCCCCTTCTTTCATCTTGAGCCCCGTGGCGCAGAGTGGTAAGCTGCAGCATTGCAGCATTGCAGTCCAAGCTCAGCTCACGACCTGAGTTTGATCCTGGAGGAAGCTGGGTTCAGGTAGCTGGCTCATGGTTTACTCAGCCTTCCAACTTTCTGAAATTGGTAAAATGAGTACCCAGATTACTGGGGGGGAAGTGTAGATGACTGGGGAAGGCAATGGCAAACCACCCCGTAAAACATCTGCCAAGAAAACATGATGTGACATCAACCCGTGGGCCAGTAATGACTTGGTGCATGCACAGGGGACTACCTTTACCTTTTTTCTTTCTTGGTGACTGGTGCAGAACTCCAGTTTTGCTCTTCCTGTTGTTTAACCAATTTTAATCCTCTTATTCTCTAGCTGCTAAATTTACTCAGAAGTCTTCTGAAGCAAAACCCACACCATTCTTATATAAATGCTTGTTGATTTTCCTCCAATGGGAGCACAAGGCTGGAGATATGAGCACGCTTTTTAGAAAATTATAATTATTTCTGATAATGGATTTGGGGAACACAACTTTACTAGTCCCCCTCTCCTGTTTGTGTAGAACAGTACTGTTTTTATTTCAGGATCCAGAATGTTGGGATCATTATTTTAACAAGGGGGATAATTTTAAGGTCTGCTGCAGCTGTTTTTCCAAGAGGAAGGCAACAAAGATGTTGAGGGGTCTGGAGACCAGGTTCTAGGAAGAGAGGTTGAAGGAGCTGAGTATGTTTAGCCTGGAGAGGAGGCAGCTGAGATGTGATCAGACATTAGAGCGGTTCCTCAGTGGAAAAGGCTTCCTCAGGAGATGGTGGGCTCTCCTTCCCTGGAGGTTTTTCAATAGATGCTAGATGGCCATCTGACAGCAATGAAGAACCTGTGAATTTAGGGGGAGGTATTTGTGAGTTTCCTCCATTGTTCAGGGAGTTGGACTAGATGACCCTGGAGGACCCTTCCAACTCTGATTCTATGATTTTACAGACCTCTGATGTCTCTCAGAAGTCTTCTCTCCAGTGTTTCCTATCAGGGAAAATGATGGAAGCCCAACAGCTTCAAGAAGGGATTGGATAAACATATGGAGCAGTGGTCCATCAGTGGCTATTAGCCACAAGATATAGCTGGAACTTTCTGTCCGGGGCAGTGATGCTCTGAATCATTTGTGCTTGGCAAGCAAAGCAGCAGTGGGAGGGCTTCTAGTATCCTGGCTGCACTGGTGGACCTCCTATTGGCACCTGGTTTATTTGGCCACTGTGTGACACAGAGTGTTGGACAGAATGGGCCACTGGCCTGATCCAACATGGCTTCTCTTATGTTCTTATGTGACACAGAGTGTTGGACTGGAGGGGCCACTGGCCTGATCCAACATGGCTTCTCTTATGTTCTTACGTGACACAGTGTTGGACTGGATGGGCCACTGGCCTGATGAAACATGGTTTCTCTTATGTTCTTATGTGACACAGAGTGTTGGACCGAATGGGCCATTGGCGTGATCCAACATGGCTTCTCTTATGTTCTTCTGTGACACAGAGTGTTGGACTGGATGGGCCGTTGGCCTGATCCAACATGGCTTCTCTTATGTTCTTATGTGACACAGAGTGTTGGACAGAATGGGCCACTGGCCTGATCCAACATGGCTTCTCTTATGTTCTTATGTTATGTTCTTATGTTATGTTCTTATGAGGCGGAGTGGGCTGAAACTGAATCCAGCGATGACAGAAGTCCTTTGCCTAGGTTGGGGTGCTCGGGGAGGGGAAATACCTCTCCCAGTCTTCGACGGGGCACCGCTGAAAGCGGCATGCCGGGTCAGGAGCCTGGGAGTTTTACTGGAGCCTTCACTATCAATGGAGGCCCAGATCGCAGCCACTGCCAAGTCAGCCTTCTTCCATCTAAGGCGAGCAAAGCAGCTGGCTCCCTTCCTAGGGCATCAAGATCTGGCAAAGGTGATTCATGCAACGGTCACCTCGAGACTGGATTACTGTAATGCCTTCTACATGGGGCTGCCTCTGTACCGAACCCGGAAGCTGCAGCTGGTGCAGAACGCGGCGGCTAGACTGCTGTTGGGGCTCCCTAAGTGGGAGCACATACAGCCTGGGCTACGCGAACTGCACTGGCTTCCAGTTGTATACCCAGTTCGTTACAAAGTGCTGGTTATTACCTTTAAAGCCCTATATGGTCGAGGACCTGCCTACCTTAGGGACCGTCTCTCCCCATATGAACCCCAGAGAGCACTGAGGTCAGCCGGGAAAAACCTGTTGACCATTCCCGGACCGAAAGAGGTGAAGCTGCAAAGCACCCGTAACCGGGCTTTCTCCTCTATGGCTCCAAGCCTATGGAACCAACTTCCAGAAGAAATGCGGGCCCTGCGGGACCTTGAACAGTTCCGCAGGGCCTGTAAGACCATCCTCTTCCGATTGGCCTTTGCTGACGAAGAAGAAAATTGTCAAGAAAACCGCTATCATAAAAGTAAACATAGCACTAGTACATTTTATTAATTTTAGAAATTTAATCAGAATTTTAATTAAACTGTTAATGTAGTTTTATTCAATTTTGTATAACCAATGTATGAATCATGTTGTTAGCCGCCCTGAGCCTGTTCCGGCGGGGAGGGCGGGATATAAATAAAAATTGTTGTTGTTGTTATGACTGGAAAGAATCAGCTGCCGATATATATTGAAAAGAAACATGGCTTCTGCATCCAGTTTATTTACATAATCTTGGAGTAACTAACATTTTTTTTTAAATTATTTTGAAAACTATACATTCACCATCCATCCTTGTTGGGGTCTTCTTTCACAAAGTAAGAAAGGCCTCCCCACTTTCTGTCACTGCGATCTTTGCAAACAATACACATTTTTCAAAGAAATACAGCACATGTGTGCGTGAGTACACGTAATGAATCAATCATCCAATTGCTACGAAACACATGTCTTCATGCTGGGCATCCACCACAGGGGTATCATAATTATGACTGCTATTTAAGGAGTTCCTGAAGCAGGAGGAACAGGTGGAAGCCACAGCAGGGGCTGGGGGCATCCATCACAGACTCCTCCATGGACTTGTAGCTCTTGTCTCCGGGGTCATTTTACCTGGATCAGAAAGAAGCAGACTGCACAGGGAAAGGATTCTTAGACTTAAATTACTTCTCCGCAGCTTGTCCCCAATGATGATTGACTGGGACCTTTTGAGGATCCTGTCGGAAGGGAAATGTCATTGCTCAGGAAATCAGAAGCATCAAAGAAAAACAAGATAGCTGCTGATTATGATGGTAAGCACCCAAACACACACATACCATAGATTTTGTCATTATCGGCTCAGATAATACCCAGGGCATGCCCTGCCACTAGGCAGACTAGGTGATTGCCTAGGGCGCCAGCCTTCTGGGGTCACAAAAATTGGGCATCCCCATGTGACTAAGCGACATTTGGGGAGGGACGGTGGCTCAGTGGTAGAGCATCTGCTTGGGAAGCAGAAGGTCCCAGGTTCAATCCCCGGCATCTCCAATTAAAAAGGATCCAGGCAAATAGGTGTGAAAAACCTCAGCTTGAGACCCTGGAGAGCCACTGCCAGTCTGAGAAGACAATACTGACTTTGATGGACCAAGGGTCTGATTCAGTATAAGGCAGCTTCATATGTTCATTATCAGTGTAGAGGGGGGCACCAGAAATAAAGCTTGCCTAGGATGCCAGACAGTCTAGGGCCAACCCTGATAATACCTGGAATTACATGGGCTGAAGATGATTTTTGGCAATTCCACTGTCCTGAAAAAGCCCTCTGATTCCTCCTCCCCGCCCCTAGCTAGTTCTCTGTCCACAAGAAGCAAAATCTCAGGGGGTGTTTGGGGTTCACACAGGAAGTGGGATCCAGCAAAAACTGCTATTCCTTTTCCCTGTGGATCCGTGCCACCCTCACAGATAGCGATGCCAACTTAGGACAGGGGCAGAAACAACGTTGCATGATGTCACCTCAAAGGATGTGATATAATTTTATCAGGGTAAATTCTGGTCATTCCTGAAAGCTCCATGGTTAGTACCATGGAGTTAGGGGGAGGGATGGCCACAACATCCCCTAATATGCAATAGGGCAGATCTGGGTTTTCAGGAGAACATGACGTCATGTATCATTCAGTTATTTCCACCCTCAGACCTTTCTCCAATTGGTTCAAGGAGCAGGGGCAGGAGGATGGACCCACCAGTGAAACCCTCCTGTTAGAACCAAGCGGGCAGCCGTGTTGGTCTGAAGCAATAGAACAAAGCAGTAGACAAGTGGCACCTTTAAGACCAACTAAGTTTTATTCAGAATGTAAGCTTTCGTATGCTCTTAAGCAGACATCAGACCACCTGTTAGAAGTAGGACAATTGTAAGCCTACTCACAATGTAGTGGTCTGAGTACCTCAAAATATTTATTCAGAATGGTTGAGTAATTTTTTTTAAAAAAAGGAAGTAAGGGGGAAAAGATAATTAAAAAAAAAAACACCTTGCTGTTTGTTATATCCTTTAGTGAGAAACACCATTTTTTGCACTAGACCTTTCATCCTGGTTTAACTCTGTCCCCAAACTGACATTCTACACCAGAATCAGAGAAACCAACTCTGTGACTCTATGATTCTAAGATTTTAGTGTAGAATCTCTCCTTGGGGGCAGGGTTAAACCAGGATTAAAAGTCTAGTGCAAAACGGGTCAGAGAAAATTATGATTTTCTCAGGTGTCAAATTATTCACCATCTGGAAATCATTATTCATCTGGACTTTTTTTTATTACAAACTATACTGTGTTTTAATGTTAATGTAATTCAAATTAATTTAGATTATGGTGTTTTCACTCTGATGTAAGCTGCTCTGAGCCCTGCTTGCAGGGAAAGGTGACCTAGAAGTTCAAATAATAAATAAGTAAGTAAGTAGTTTCCAAAGTTCACCGAAAGCTACTGGGAAAGAGCATCAAGAAATTACAGATCCGATTTGAAAATTAGGAGGGGGGAACTTCAAATATTTGAAATGGTTGAGGGCCTGCCTATCTAGGGGACCTAGGGTTGCCAAGTCCTCTTCATCCCCCGGTGGGGGACATTCGCGTGTGCGCGTGATGAAATGACGTCACCTGGAAGTGACATCCTCAAAATGGTGGGGCCGCTCTAGGTGTTTTCAGGAAAACTCTATGGTTTTCCCGGACTCTCTAGCCATTTGGGAGGTTAAAACTCTATGGTGCCTATGGTGATGTCATCACGCCAGTGACGCAGGGAGAGGTTCTGGGGGGACTGGGGGCTTACCAGCCGTAACGGGACCGCCTTTCTCCGCATGTTCCGCAAAGAACACTGTGTTCAGGGACACAAAACCTACTGTCCATCCCTGGACCAAAGGAGGCCAAGCTATGCTCCACACGGGCTAGGGCCTTCTCAGTGGCAGCACCAGAAATGTTGAAAGCCCTCCCGGGAAAGGGAGAGGACTGCCGCCCCACAACGCTAAAGAGCTACGGTTACTATAGGATCACTATCAGGAAAGAAAGAGCCCGCCTATATCGAAGCTGTAGAGCACCATGGAATATTTTAATTGCAGTTGCATTTCATTGGATTTAAACTGTAATTATAAATGTCTGAACTGAACTGACTGTTAGCTGCCCTGAGTCCTCTTGCGGAGAGGGTGGGATAAAAATTTGAAGTAATAATAAATAAATAAACAAATAATAAATAAATTAAATGTGTTTTCCTGGTCCAGGAGGACAGTTTTCATGATTCTTTTAAAAAAATGCCTTTGGAATAGGGTTGCCAATCCCCAGGTGGGGGCAGGGGATCCCCCAGTTTGGAGGCCCTCCCCCCGCTTCAGGGTCATCAGAAAGCGGGGGAGGGGAGGGAAATGTCTGCTGGGAACTCTGTTATTCCCTATGGAGATTTATTCCCATAGAAAATAATGGAGAATTGATCCACGGGTATCTGGGGCTCTGGGGGCCCTGTTTTTTGAGGCAGAGGCACCAAATTTTCAGTATAGTATCCAGTGGTTCTTCCCAAAATACTCCCTAAGTTTCAAAAAGATTGGACTAGGGGGTCCAATTCTATGAGCCCCCAAAGAAGGTGCCCCTATCCTTCATTATTTCCTATGGAAAGAAGGCATTTAAAAGATGTGCAGTCCCTTGAAATGTGATGGCCAAAACTCCCTTTGGAGTTCAATGATGCTTATCACACCCTTGCTCCTGGCTGCACCCCAATGTATCCTGGCTCCACCCCCAAAGTCTCCTGGCTCCACCCCCAAAGTCCCCAGATATTTCTTGAATTGGACTTGGCAACCCTACTTTGGAATGTTGCTTCCACTCTAGGACCATATAGTTCCATAGTATCATGGGCTCATCCGTTTTAAGGCTACACACACACTCAGTTGTTACCATGAATGCCTGCCTGGCTCAAAGCTGCAATGCATTCCATAATGTTAATTGTATTGCAAATGAACATCCATATTGTTGCGATGTCCCACGAACAGGAAACCTACCATTCTGAGTTCACAGACTCCAGCCTTCTGCAATGTTGCTGTCTCTTGTCTCATATAGTGGTATATCCCTGCCTATTACTTTTCCAACTGCACGTTCTCAACTGTCCAAAAGTCCCCTGTTCCTTTAACCCCCCTTCTTCTTCCTTACAGCCCCTTATGCCCAGGAGTGCATTTCAGAACACAAAGGGCGATTAACACATGGAATTCACTACCATAGGAAGTGGGGACAGCTGCCAGCATAGCCAGCTTCAAGTGGGGATTGGATCAACATCTGGAGCAGAGGTCCATCAGTGACTATTAGCCACAGGGTATTGATGGAACTCTCTGTCTGGGGCAGGGATGCCCAGTATTCTTGGTGCTTGGGGGGGCACAGTGGGAGGGGCTTCTAGTGTCCTGGCCCCACAGATGGACCTCCTGATGGTGCCTGGTTTTTTGGCCACTGTGTGACACAGAGGGCGATTTCCCACACAGCTTACCGAAGAGCGAAGTCCCTCCTCACCACGCAGCGTCTGCTCGGATTTCCCACCAACTGCTCCGCAGATTCAGGAAGTGCCGGACCTTTTGCGTCTCAAATGGAAATCGCTAAAACCCTAGTTTACGTTAGCGACGCAAAAGGTCCAGCACTTCCTGAATCCGCGGAGCAGTTGGTGGGAAATCCGAGCAGACGCTGCATGGTGAGGAGGGACTTTGCTCCTCGGTAAGCTGTGTGGGAAATCGCCCAGAGTGTTGGACTGGATGGGCCATTGGCCTGATGCAACATAGCTTCTCTTATATTCTTATAGCCAGGTTCAAGAGGGAATTGGATAAACATATGGAGCAGAGGTCCATCAGTGACTATTAGCCACAGGGCATAGATGGAACTCTCTGTCTGGGGCAGGGATGCTCTGTATTCTTGGTGCTTGGAGGGGCACAGTGGGAGGGCTTCTAGTGTCCTGGCCCCACAGATGGACCTTCTGATGGTGCCTGGTTTTTTGGCCACTGTGTGGCACAGAGTGTTGGACTGGATGGGCCATTGGCCTGATCCAACATGGCTTCTCTTATGTTCTTATGTGACACAGAGTGTTGGACTGGATGGACCGTTGGCCTGATCCAACATGGCTTCTCTTATGTTCTTATGTGACACAGAGGGTTGGACTGGATGGGCCGTTGGCCTGATCCAACACGGCTTCTCTTATGTTCTTATGTGACACAGAGTATTGGACTGGATGGGCCATTGTCCTGATCCAACATGGCTTCTCTTATGTTCTTATGTGACACAGAGTGTTGGGCTGGAGGGACCATTGGCCTGATCCAACATGGCTTATCTTATGTTCTTACCTGTAAATGTTTGGTGCCACTCCCTGTAATTCTCTCCTCCAAAATGACCTTTTCTAGGAATCCTTGGAGATAATTTTTAGTCCCCTCCCTCTACTGGAATTAAACCTAAGTATAGGAGAAGAATGTTCCAGCCTCCATCTCCTTTCCATTCCTCTTCCCTCTTCCTTATCTGTGCTGCACCTCTAGGCAGAGAGATGTCTGATTAGAGACCTGGAACCAATAACCTGGGGCTTCTTCACTGGGGCATGCAATCAGAGGCTGAATAGCCCTCTGGCAAAGATGTTCTAAGTTTGTGTTTTCACTACCGAGCAGGAAATGGTCTGTAAAGTCTCTCAAACACAATAGAGGGAATGCTTACTAAATTTGCAGATGATATTAAATTGGGAGGGGTTGCAAATACAGTAGAAGACAGGACGCAGGATGATCTCGGCAGGCTGGAAAACTGGGCCCAAACCAATAAAATGAATTTTAACAGGGATAAACGTAAAGTTCTGCATTTAGGTAGGAAAAATCCCATACTTGGCTGTAGGATGGGGGAGACTTGTCTAAGCAGTAGCATGTGCAAAAAGGATCTAGGGGTCTTAGTGGACCATACGCGGATCATGAGTGAACAGTGTGATGCGGTGGCTAAAAAGGCAAATGCAATTTTGGGCTGTATCAACAGAAGTGGAGTGTCCAGACCACTTGAAGTGATGGTGTTGCTTTACTTTGTTCTGGTAAAACCTCACCTGGAGTATTGTGTTCAGTTTTGGGCACCACATTTTAAGAAGGATATAGACAAGCTGGAGCGGGTCCAGGGGAGGATGACAAAGATGGTGAGGGGTCTGGAGACCAAGTCTTATGAGGAAAGGTTGAAGGAGCTGAGCATGTTTAGCCTGGAGAGGAGGTGGCTGAGAGGTGATATGATAATAATTTTCAAGTACTTGAAGGGCTGTCATATAGAGGATGGTGTGGGATTGTTTTCTGTGGCCCTAGAAGGTAGGACCAAAACTAATGGGTTGAAAGTAAATCAGAAGAGTTTCTGGCTCAACATTAGGAAGAACTTCCTTACTGTTAGAGCGATTCCTCAGTGGAACAGGCTTCCTCAGGAGGTGGTGAGCTCTCTTTGGAAGTTTTTCAACAGAGGCTAGATGGTCATCTGACAGCAATGAGGATCCTGTGAATTTAGCAGGAGGTGAGGGTGAAAGAGGAGAGCACAAAAGTAGGCTTGAAAGTCAACATCAAAAACCTAAGATCATGGCATCCGGCCCCATCACACCTTGGGAAATAGAAGGGGAAGACGTGGAAGTAGAGGCAGACTTCACATTTCTGGGATACAAGATCACCGCAGATGGTGACTGTAGCCATGAAATTAAAAGACATTTGCTCCTTGGGAGGACAGCTATGGGCAGTGTAACGAAAAGTAGAGACATCACCCTGCCAACAAAAGTCCGTATAGTCAAAGTGATGGTATTTCCAGTAGAGATGCATGGCTGTGAGAGCTGGACCATAAGGAAGGCCAAGCACAGAAGAATAGATGCTTTTGAGATGTGGTGCTGGAGAAGAATCTTGAGAGTCCCTTGGACTGCAAGAAGATTCAGTCAGTCAATCCTAAGGGAAATCAACCCAGACTGTTCCCTGGAAGATCAGATGCTGAAGCTGAAGCTCAAATACTTTGGGAGGGAGCACTCACTGGAGTAGATCCTGATGCTGGGAAAGACCAAAGGCAAAAGAAGAAGGGGACGGCAAAAGATGAGATGGCTGGACAGCATTACTGATGTAACAAGCACGAATTTGAGCAGACTTCGGAGAATGGTAGAAGGAAGGAGGGCCTGGCGTGACTTTGTCCCAAAGAGTCAGACTCGACTGTGTGACTGTGAGTTTCCTGCATTGTGCCGGGGGTTGGACGAGATGACCCAGAGATCCCTTCCAGCTCTATGATTCTATTCTATGAACCAGGGGCTTCTTCACTGGAGGCATGCAATCAGAGACTGAAGAGCTCTCTGGCAAAGATGTTCTAAGTTTGTGTTTTCAGTACAGAGCAGGAAGTTACCTAGTTAGTAACCTACCTTCCGGGTTTGTTTGTTTTTTTGTAGCAGGAACTCCTTTGCTTATTGGGTCATGCCCCCCTGATGTAGCCAATCCTCCTGGAGCTTACAGTAGCCCTGTAAGCTCTTGCAGGATTGGCTACGTCAGGGGGGGCATGGCCTAAGATGCAAAGGAGTTCCTGCTACAAAAAAAGCCTTTCCTTCCTTCCTGCACTGAGGACAACCCACCCCCTCCTGAAGTAATTGGTTCCAACGGTATTGTTGTGTCCTAGGCTCAAATGGGAGAACTGTTACTTTTGGAGGGAAGCCGAACAAGCCGGAGCTTGAACTCCACACCAGGGTTCCAGAGAAGGCCTAAGCGTGCCCAATCAGAGGAAGGATTGAAACATAAGTAGCCAATCAACATCCAGGCTCATACTGTACCCTGATAGGCCCTTAGGGCCCTTTAAATAGCCAATCCATGTAGATAGTTAAGGACCAATCAGAAGGGGGGAAGAAATGTATAAAGGAGCGGGAAGTTTGAACAGAGCTCAGTCTGTGTGTGTGTGTGTTCCTGAAGTAAAGCTTGCTGATATCACTCTCCGACTCTGGTCTCTTACTGCGCCGATCCCAGTACATTACAGGTATCATTCAGAACTTTCTCCTCTTGTTTGACAAAACACTTCAGCAACTTGGGCCTTGGAACGCCAGAGAGCAAGACTTGGCCCTCTTCCATATGACAGCCCTTCTGGTATTTGAAGCATGCAATGATGTATCCACTTAAGCTTCTCTTCTCCAGGCTAAACATACCAGATCCCTTCAACCCTATCATTACAGCACTTATTTTCTAGACTCCCTACCATTTTTGGCTGCCCTCCAATTTACCCACAAGGCATGCCATCATTAGCAGCACTGAGTTTGGGGCCTTGGTGGGCTTGCCTTTATTCAAGTAGCCACCAATAGGCTTTTAGCTGACCCATACAAGTTGGACTGTTCGATGTTAACTAGAGTTTAAGATTTCGCTGCAGGTCATTTTAAATAAACCAAGTTTAATACGTTCACCCAGGGCTTTTTTTGCGTGAGCAGGAACGCAGTTCTGGCTGGCGTGGTGTCAGGAGGTGTGGCCTAATATGCAAATGAGTTCCTGCTGGGCTTTCTCTGCAATAAAAGCACTGTGTGAAACCATGGCGATGTCAGGGGGTGTGGCCTAATATAGAAATGAATTCCTGCTGGGCTTTTTCTACAAAAAGTGCTGTGTGAAACAATGCCCAGATCGCCCGAAGGTACGGACTGGGCTGTCACCAGTATGCTGATGACACCCAGCTCTATCTATTGATGGGCGGCCGGACTGGCGACGTCCCTGAAAACCTGGACCGGGCATTGCAAGCCGTGGCAGGATGGATCAAGTCGAGTGGGCTGAAGTTGAATCCAAAGAAGACAGAGGTCCTTTGCGTGGGTCGCGGCGGGCCAGGGGAGGAGATCTCCCTACCAGCCTTTGACGGTGCGTCGCTGATACCAGTGCGCAGGGTCAAGAGCCTGGGAGTGCTGCTGAAGCCTTCCTTGACAATGGAGGCACAGATAGCAGCCACTGCTAAAGCTGCCTTTTTTCCATCTTAGGAGGGCGAAACAGCTGGCCCCCTTCCTGGAACGTGGCGACCTAGCAACAGTGATCCATGCAACAGTCACCTCGAGGTTGGACTACTGTAATGCCCTCTACATGGGGCTGCCCCTGTACTGAACTCGGAAACTGCAGCTAGTGCAGAATGCAGCGGCCAGGCTGTTGGCGGGACTACCTCGGTGGGAGCACGTGCAGCCTAGGTTGCGGGAGCTGCACTGGCTGCCAATCGTGTTCCGAGTTCGTTACAAGGTGCTGGTTATTACCTTTAAAGCCCTTTATGGCCGAGGACCTGTCTACCTTAGGGACCGCCTCTCTCCATATATCCCCCAGAGAGCACTGAGATCTAGCTCCCAAAATCTCTTAAAAATCCCTGGACCAAGGGAGGCCAAACTGAAAACAACTCGAGAGCAGGCCTTCTCAATAACGGCTCCCCATTGGTGGAATCAATTCCCAGCGGAGGTTCGAGCCCTGCGGGACTAAAAAAACAGTTCCGCAGGGCCTGTAAAACTGTCCTTTTTCAAATGGCCTACAAGATTGGATCCTGAAATGACACCTAGCCATCTAATATATACTGTCTTGTATTATAGCACCTTTGTGGTTTTAATTAAATTATTTAAATGTATTTTATTAAAATGTAATTAATTAATTAAAGCTAATTAATTAATTAAATTATTTAAATGTATTTTATTGTATAATGTATTTATTGTAATCATGGCACTTTCCATGTCTGTAAGCCTCCCTGAGCCTGCCTCAGTGGGGAGGGCGGGATATAAATAACAATTATTATTATTATTATTATTATTATTATTATTATTATTATTATTGTTGTTGTTGTTGTTGTTGTTGTTGTTAATATGTAAATGAATTCCTTCTGGGCTTTTTCTATAACAAAAGCCCTGTGTGTGACAATGGTGACATCAAGGGGTGTGGCCTAATATGCGAATGAGTTCCTGCTGGGCTTTTTCTACAAAAACGTTCTGCATTCATCTGTGTCTTATTTCTTCATTCAGGCGACAGGGTTTCCATCAAGGGGCAGTGTAAAACTTTACTGATATTGTGACCGAACTCTGCTCCCTTCAGGGATAAATCAGATGACAATTTGGACCCTAGAATAGGGGGGAAGGGGATGTAATGCTCCTCTAAAACTTAGCCAGAGTGTCCCTGAACTCCCCCCCCCACACACAGAATGGCCTAGAATGATTAAGAAAATAAATCTCTAAGATAGACTAAGAGTGGAATTCTAAACAGAGTTACACCGTTCTAAACCCACGGACTCTGTTTCTTGCATGCAGGGCTTTTTTATTTTATTTTTTTTTTAGTGGCAGAAACTCCTTTGCATATTGGGCCACACACCCCTGAAGTAGCCAATCCTCCAAGAGCTTACAGTAAGCCCTGTAAGAAGAGTCCTGTAAGCTCTTGGAGGATCAACTACATCACAGGTGTGTGGCCCAATATCCATAGGAGTTCCTTCTACCAAAAAAACCCTGATTGTATGTAATGTAATGTTTCACTGCATTGTTTCCCCGCGTTTTCTGTTTGTATCAGGCTGTGACATTCTATTTGTGTTGCTTATCATTCATTTATTGCAACTCCCTGGTGGTGAATTAAGTTGGGTATACACCTGTGTGACCTGAGTCTTGCTTTGATTCTGAATTAACCTTGAGACTAATTAGGATTGGGGGACATTTGTCTGTCTGTTAATCATCATCACCATCACCACCATCTATCTATCTATCTATCTATCTATCTATCTATCTATCTATCTATCTATCTATCTATCTATCACCTACCTACCTACCTACTTACCTACCTACCTACTTATCCATCCATCCATCCATCTATCTATCTATCTATCTATCTATCTATCTATCTATCTATCTATCTATCTATCTATCTATCTATCTATCTATCTATCTATCTATCTATCTCTGTCTAACATCTGTCTGTCTGTCTATCTATCCATCTGTCTGTCTAGCTATTCCATGGCAGAGTGAGGATTCAGAGCTGAGTCTTTCAGAAACTCTTTCAGTCGTTAAATTGTAAAATAAAGAATCATAGAGTTGGAAGGGACCTCCAGAGTCATCTAGTCCAACCCCCTGCACAATGCAGGAAACCCACAAATACCTACCCCAAATTCACAGGATCTTCATTGCTGTCAGATGGCCATCTAGCCCCTGTTTAAAAACCTCCAAGGAAGGAGAGCCCACCACCTCCCGAGGAAGCCTGTTCCACTGAGGAACCGCTCTAATGGTCAGGAAGTTCTTCCTAATGTTGAATGGGAAACTCTTTGGATTTAATTTCAACCTGGTTCTGGTCCTACCTTCTGGGGCCACAGAAAACAATTCCACACCCTCCTCTATATGACAGCCCTTCAAGGACTTGAAGATGGTGATCATATCACCTCTCAGCCACCTCCTCTTCAGGCTAAACATGCCCAGCTCCTTCAACCTTTCCTCATAGGACTTGGTCTCCAGACCCTTCACCGTCTTCATCACCCTCCTCTGGATCCATTCCAGCTTGTCTATATTCTTCTTAAAATGTGGTGCCCAAAACTGTACACAATACTCCAGGTGAGGTCTTACCAGAGCAGAGTAAAGAGATACCATCACTTCACTTCACTTCTGGACACTATATTTCTGTTGATACAGCTCACAATTGCATTTGGGCATAACTGTGAGTCCAGGATTTCCTCTTGCCTCATGTTTGTTTTCCATATTTCCTTCACAACAGCTCTGTGAGGTAAATTAGATGCTGAATGAACCAGAGTCACCTGAGAAGCATCATAGTCACTATATGAATTTGGGTATCATCACCCCTGGTCCAATACTCTAGACCAGGGGTTCCCAACATGCTGTCAGTGGCACGATTACACCTGCCAACACCTTTCCTGCTGT
This sequence comes from Heteronotia binoei, assembly GCF_032191835.1. Classification (NCBI taxonomy): domain Eukaryota; kingdom Metazoa; phylum Chordata; class Lepidosauria; order Squamata; family Gekkonidae; genus Heteronotia; species Heteronotia binoei. The sequence goes on from NC_083223.1 coordinate 274,992,461, forward strand.
TCATCAAGTATTTTTTTAGAAATTAGGAGGGGCTAAGTGAGGCTGTTGCCTCATGAGGTTTCTGATTATCCGTTGGAGATTTTATTGGCTGTGAGGATTTTTTTTTTTTAAAAAAAGTGTTGCTTTGACAGTAGTTACCACCACAAAATGAATTTGAGCAAACTTAGGAGGACGGTGGAAGATAGACGAGCTTGGTGTGATGTGGCCCATGGGGTCATGAAATGTTGGACTCAACTGTGCGCCTGAACAATGGCAAAAACTGCCACACAACCATGATCTTCAATGTGTGACTGAAACGAAGCTGTGGCAGTCATTTTGTGACTGGCTGCACCTGCAGTGGCTGCCATTTTGTGGCAGCCATCTTGTGGCTGGGCCCACCATACCAAAGGTGTCTTCAGGCTCCAAAAGGTTGGGGATCCTTGCTCTACCCTTTCCCCTACACGGATATTTAGCTATCAAGTGAGAGAGGCAAAGAAGAGAGCACAGGAAGATGTCTCTCTCTCTCTCTCTCTCGGCTTGGCTTCGCGAACGAAGATTTAAGAAGGGTGTAATAGTCCACGTTTGCTGCAGGCTCGCTGGTGGCTGACAAGACCAATGTGGGACAGGCAGGTCCGGCCACAGCGGCTGCAGGGAAAAGTCTGATTTAGGGTTGGTCCTGTAGCAGTGCGATTCTTCCTCAATCTCCTTTTGTCCTCAAGACCAGCTATGCGTGTGTTCTCAAAGGAAGAGACAGCCTGGTGGATGGTGTGCCTCCATGCTTTGCGATCTGAGGCTAGGTCAGACCACTGGTGATGGTTGATGTGACAGGTGCTAAGGGATTTCTTCAAGAAGTCCTTGTACCTCTTCTTTGGTGCCCCTCTATTTCGATGGCCGGTGGAGAGTTCGCCATATAAACCCACAAAAACCACACTTCGCGTTATACTTGCGTTTCGGCAGCTGTGGTAGCAGAACCATCAACTGTTATTCCTGTGAATTATTTTTAAACCTGTAGGTTCAGGCTGGATGATTTAGATATCGTTCTTAAGACATCGATTTCCCCACCTGCGAGGGATTCATTAAGAAACGCTGAAAGACTTTCAGTCTCCTAGAGTCTTGTTTTCTATCAATCACCCCGGTGGGAACTCATTTGTAAATGTGAATCACAGACATTCATTTATTAATCTGCAACACACAAACCATGCCTCGAAGGGATTTGGATGATCGTCGTAGACGTCTCTGATATAAACTCGGGAGCGATCCCATCGACGTCGGCCGCCTCTCAAAGCGAAAAGACGAGATTTTTAAATAGGAGCCTAACCCGAAGGAAAAGACGCGTTCAGAAACGGCGCTGGCGTCTGGAGCAGGCTTGAAAGACGCTCGCCTCTGAGGCTCACAGTCGCTGAGATCAGCACCCCTGAATGCTGAGACGCCTCAGTCGCTCCTGGCCAAATTGAGATGCAGTCGACGGGTGTAGGAAGAAGAGCATTGCACATTAAAGTCCAGGGCTCATTGCTTGTTGTCAACAGGGAGGCGAGCAATTAAAGCAATTTGAGGGAGGCGTGATGCATCCAGTAAAATTAGGGCCGCATGAGCAGAAGGGCGTTTCCTAACCTCAAGCCTACAGAACGGTTATATAAGAGCACTCCCTCCTCTGCTCTCCCCGAGCTATATTTGCAGAGCCCTCCGAAGAGTCAGGTAGGTCCGTTCATGTAAGAGGCTAAAGAATCCATACCGCCAATGGCATTGTTATTTTGAAAGCTTTAGGACATGATAAGATGAGGGGAGAGGCTTGAAGAATACGTTCAAGTGGTCCTTTAGATCCAAAGTCGAGGGTGGGAGGGAGGTAGAAAGGGCAGCCGAAAATCCGAGGTTATGTTTTCCTTTGGGCAGTCCTCGCCTCCGCATTTACTTCAATTTTAAGCTGCATGAAACGTGGGTTCATGGGAGAGTTTCAGAGGGCAGCCAAGTCGATCTGCTGTAGGGCAGTTAGATTCAAGTCCCTGGAGACCAACAAGGTTTTGAGGGATAATCTTTCAAGAGTCAACACTCATTTCAGTATGGTGTAGTGGTTAAGAACCAGCAGAACCAGGTTTGATTCCCTGCTCCTCCTCCACATGCAGCCCGATGGGTGACCTTGGGCCAGTGTTAGCTCTCTCCAAACTGTTCTGTCACGAGCAGTTCTCAAAGAGCTCTCTCAGCCCCACCTACCTCACAGGGTGTCTGTTATGGGGAGAGGAAGGGGAGGAGATTGTAAGACCTTTTGCGACTCCTGGTAGAGAAAAGTGGGGTATAAAAACCAAATATTCTTCTTGTTTGCTTCTTTTGTTTCTTCCTCCTCTGCTTCTGTTTCTTCTTCTTCATCTCCTTCCTCCTCCTTCCCCAAGATATCTGATATAGGGCGTTTTGACTCTCAAGATACCTCAAAAAACTTTTTGCTCTCCAAGGAGCTCCTGGATTTGAATATAGTTTTGTAAATTTTAGATAGCCACGTGGGTCCGTAGGGAAAAAAAAAATACAAACGCACCAAGTGGTTGATACATATTTTTACACTGAATAAATGATGGGATTTAATCAGGGAAATGATTTCAGTGGCCTTAAAAGTGTGTAACCTCAAATGGCCTCAAATGGATTTAATCAGGGAAATGATTTCAGTGGCCTTAAAAGTGTGTAACTGCTTCGAATTGCCATGCCATTTTTTTTCCAGCCCTACGAGCTTTACTCTGAAGTAACTCCTACCGATTTAAATGCCTGCAGCCTTATTGAGGGTGCTTTCAGACATGCTAAATGAATGCGGTTCCAATCCACTTCAGTGACTGTTTGCAAGTGGATTTTGCCATTTCACACTGCAAAATCCAGTTGTAAAGTGCATGGAAGGTGGATTGAAAGTGCATTCTTTAGTGCATGTGAACATATGAACATATGAAGCTGCCTTCTACTGAATCAGACCCTGGGTCCATCAAAGTCAGTATTGTCTACTCAAACTGGCAGCGGCTCTCCAGGGTCTCAAGCTGAGGTTTTTCACGCCTATTTGCCTGGACCCTTTTTAGTTGGAGATGCCGGGGATTGAACCTGGGACCTTCTGCTTCCCAATGAGCCATGGTCCCTCCCCTATGCACCCTGAATGTAATCGAACCTACAAATGGTGCGTTCACACTACACTAAATAATGCATTTTGCATCTGGATTTTTGCTCTTCTTGCACAGCAAAAACCCAGACGTCAGACACATTCTTCAGTGTTGTGTTTGTAGCACTTTTCAGGTGGAGAGGATTGGTGCTTTGAATCCACACGGATCTATCTTTTGTGACTGAAAATGGGCATAAGGCTAAATTTAAAAAAAGCCTGAAAGCAAACTGTGAGGTGTATTTCACGGCAGACTTTTTATGAGGTAGTTTGCCATTGCCTTCCCCAGTCATCTACACTCCCCCCCCCCCAGCAAGCTGGGGACTCATTTGACTGACCTTGGAAGGACGGAAGGCTGAGTCAACGTGAGGTTTGGGCAAAACAGCTGAGGAGTGTTGAGGGAAGATGAAAGACCTCAAATGGCCTCCTTGTTTATGACTTCTGCCTCAAAAACAGTAATTAGCAAGAATTAAACAGAGACGAGATGGCCATCTGACAGCGATGCTGGTTCTGCAAACATACAGAGATTGTGAGAGAGAGGGCAGGAAGGGTTGCATCGGTGCTTCGTTCTCATGGGGTCAGGCAGCAATTGTTCTCCCTGCTAATTTGGCCAGGGATCTGGAGAGGTTTTCCCTCCTTTTGTCATAGAATCATCGAGTTGGAAGGGACCTCTAGGGTCATCTAGTCCAACCCCCTGCACAATGCAGGAAACTCACAAACACCTCCCCCTAAATTCACAGGATCTTCGTCGCTGTCAGATGGCCATCTAGCCTCTGTTTAAAAACCTCCAAGGAAGGAGAGCCCACCGCCTCCCGAGGAAGCCTGTTCCATCGAGGAATCGCTCTAACGGTCAGGAAGTTCTTCCTAATGTTGAGCTGGAAATTCTTTTGATTTAATTTCAACCCATTGGTTCTGGTCCTTCTGGGGCCACGGAAAACAATTCCACACCACCTTCTATAGGACAGCCCTTCAAGTACTTGATGGTGATCCTGTCACCTCTCAGCTGTTCTGGTCCTACCTTCTGGGGCCATAGAAAACAATTCCACACCCTCCTCTATATGACAGCCCTTCAAGGACTCGAAGATGGTGATCATATCACCTCTCAGACACCTCCTCTTCAGGCTAAACATGCCCAGCTCCTTCAACCTTTCTTCATAGGACTTGGTCTCCAGACCCCTCACCATCTTTGTCACCCTCCTCTGGACCCATTCCAGCTTGTCTAGATCCCTCTTAAAATGTAGTGCCCAAAAGTGAACACAAGACTCCAGGTGAGGTCTTACCAGAGCAGAGTAAAGTGATACCACCACTTCACGTGATCTGGACACTAGACTTCTGTTGATATAGCCCAAAAGATTTTGCCATCTTCTGGAACAGGAGTCACGTGGGGAGGGTGTTGTGGGGGGGGAAGTGTCAGGCTCTCCTGGTTGTGGGGCTTGGGAGGGGTCAGGAGGCAGCTCCAGAACACCTTTTCCCCTCAGAAGAAAGTACACCTCAGGCCAGGCTGGAGGGAGAGGTTGACAGCACTTAAGTCCCTCTTCACAGCCCTTGCTCTTGCTACGTTACTCTCTTTCTCTGTAACTTCTGCAATGGCAGCCCCGTGCTCTTCTTCCCTGGTTTACTCAATTTCCTCCCCTTAAATCAATCTCCCCACTGTCTCCGCCCCCTCCCAATAATCCCCCATCAGCTTGATTGGGATCAGCTGCGCAGAGGATGAGTAAGGGATCGGCCTCGGCTTCTCCCACCGTGTGTGTGTGGGGGGGGGGTGTTCCTAGAAGGGGAATCACTCACCTCTTGACTGCTGCTGGAGCTGAAAGTGCAGCTGATCAAGGCGCCATCTGGCCCGCTGCTCCCGTCCGCTGGTCTCCCGAGCGGAAGGCTGGAAGTCAAGGCCAGGAACGAGCCCAGGGGCTCGACCTCCGGACAGGAAGTACTTGTTAATTTCCTGTATTGTGGAGGGGGTTGGACTAGGTGACCCTGGAGCTCCCTTCCAACTCTGTGATTCAGCTCTAAGGAGAAGTTCAAACAGCATTAGAAAAACTTGACCAGGATTGCCCAGCCTGAGTCAGTCTTGTCAGCCCGGGTTAACATTTCAGTCAGAGACCACCAAGAAGACCATGGTGGTTATGCAGAGGCAGGCTATGGCCAGGCCTCAGATTCAGTGGGAGCTCACAGGAGCACAGCTCCTGAATCTTTCTGAGAGTTCCACCTCGTCCTCCAGGGAAATCTAGTCAGAGACCACCAAGAAGTCCATGGTGGTTATGCAGAGGCAGACTATGGCCAGGCCTCAGATTCAGTGGGAGCTCACAGGAACGCAGCTCCTGAACCTTTCTGAGAGTTCCACCTCCTTGTCCTCCAGGGACATCTAGTCAGAGACCACCAAGAAGTCCATGGTGGTTATGCAGAGGCAGGCTATGGCTAGGCCGCAGATTCAGTGGGAGCTCACAGGAGCACAGCTCCTGAACCTTTCTGAGAGTTCCACCTCCTTGTCCTCCAGGGACATCTAGTCGGAGACCACTAAGAAGTCCATGGTGGTTATGCAGGGGCAGGCTATGGCCAGGCCTCAGATTCAGTGGGAGCTCACAGGAGCACAGCTCCTGAACCTTTCTGAGAGTTCCACCGCCTTGTCCTCCAGGGACATCTAGTCGGAGACCACCAAGAAGTCCATGGTGGTTATGCAGAGGCAGGCTATGGCCAGGCCTCAGATTCAGTGGGAGCTCACAGGAGCACACCTCCTGAACCTTTCTGAGAGTTCCACCTCCTTGTCCTCCAGGGACATCTAGTCGGAGACCACCAAGAAGTCCATGGTGGTTATGCAGAGGCAGGCTATGGCCAAGCCTCAGATTCAGTGGGAGCTCACAGGAGCGCAGCTCCTGAACCTTTCTGAGAGTTCCACCTCCTTGTCCTCCAGGGACATCTAGTCCAACCCCCTGCTCAATGAAGCACCCCATCACCACCTGGACTCTGTGGGGGCAGCATGACACAATTCCCTTCATAATTGCTGAAATTTCACAATTGCTGAAATTGCTTTCAGACATTCATGATGAAGAGAACCCTAGTTAATCTGCAAATTTCTTCTTTTTTCCCACCGGAGGGTCTTGAAGTAACCGGGTACTGTTCCTTTATCAAATTGTAGTTAACATTTCTGAAAGACAGACATCCTTAATACACGAAGGTAGAGTCCTTTTCTCAATATCAGCCTTTGTGCTTCTAATTCCATAGCCAGGTTCTGATTTGGGTCTGAGGTTCTTGAACTCCTACACTTTTTGGAGTTCCCACTAGAGGAGATGAGATTATCGTGACCGTTAGGACTTTGATTATAATATAGTGCAGGGGTGGCCAACGGAAGCTCTTCAGACTTTTTTTGCCTACAACTCCCATCAGCACCAGCCGTTGGCCATGCTGGTTGGGGCTGATGGGAGTTGTAGGCAATAAACATCTGGAGAGCTACCGTTGGCCACCCCTGATATAGTGGGTTCAATGCAAGTTATAGTTTCTGAAAGGTCAGTTTCTGTGAAGGTCAGTTTCTGCTGGGGAGAGTCAGGCCTCAGGTTCAGCAGGAGCTCACAGGAGCGCAGCTTCCTGAACCTTTCTGAGGGTTCCCCCTCTTCCTCCCCACCTACCTAGTCAATTGAATAGGAGGTGCAGCTGCATAACAAAATCTGGATGAGCTCCACCACCTAATTTTCTACAAAATGACCCCAGGCTACGGAAAGCCACTCTGCAGATTTCTTGCCTTGAAAACCCTGGGAAAGAGTCAACATAGGTTGGGCTTGGTAGGGTTGCCAACACTGAGTTGGGAAATACCTGGAGTTTTAGGGAATGGAACCTACAGAGGGCAGGGTTTGGAGAAGGGTCTGCATTAGTAGAGTCAGGGGTGGGATTCTAGCAGGAGCTCCTTTGCCTGTTAGGCCACACACCCCTGATGTAGTCAATCCTCTAAGACAGGGGTGGCCAACCGTAGCTCTCCAGTTGTTTTTTGCCTACAACTCCCATCAGCCCCAGCCAGCATTGCCAATGGCTGGGGCTGATGGGAGTTGTAGGCAAAAAAAAAACCCATCTGGAGAGCTACCTTTGGCCACCCCTGTTCTAAGAGTCTACGAAACTCTTTTTGGTAAGCTCTTGGAGGAGTGGCTACATCAGGGGGTGTGGCCTAATAGGCAAACGAGCTCCTGCTAGAATTCCTTACAGGGCAATTAGTACAGGGTCTCCTGGAAGCTCCAGGAGGATTGGCTACATCAGAGGGGTGCGGCCTAATAGGCAAAGGAGGTCCTGCTAGAATTCCTTACAGGGCTCTTCGTACAGGGCCTGCTGGAAGCTCCAAGAGGATTGGCTATATCAGGGGGGTGCGGCCTAATAGGCAAAGGAGGTCCTGCTAGAATTCCTTACAGGGCTCTTCGTACAGGGCCTGCTAGAAGCTCCAGGAGGATTGGCTACATCAGGGGTGGGTGGCCTAATAGGCAAAGGAGTTCCCACTACAAAGCAAGCCCACTCGCCAAAGCAGCCATTTTCACCAAGGGAGCTAACCTTTGACGTGAGGAGATGAGGTGTTCTTCCAGAAGAACTCAAAACATTTCCTCTGCTCTTGCCCATGCCTTGACCTGGATTCCCCTGGCTAGCCTGATCTCGTTACATCGCAGGAGATAAGCAGGGTCAGCCCTACTTAGTACTTGGGTGGGAAACCACCTAGGGAGGCCAGGCTCACCATGCAGAGGCAGAAAATGGCAAATCACCTCCAAGCTTGGGACTCCGGTTATACTGAGAGGAGATGGAGGTCACAGCTCTCTCAACTATAAAAGTTGAATTTCAGCTATGGCGGGATGTATTAAATCAGGGTCACATGTAGGGCTGTCAAGACCCTGGCCCGGGTAGGGGTTTTCCCGGACGCTCCAGCAATTTGTGAGGGAAAACTCTATGGTACAATAGGTACCATAAAGTTTCCCACTCCGGAATTGCTAGAGCGTCCGGGAAAACCAGAGATTTCCCAGAAACAGCCAGAGCAGCCGGTGCACGATGTTGCTGGTGCGATGACGTCATATCCGGGTGACATCGTTGCGCTATGTGCGCAAAGCAAGTCCCCCACTGGAGCCCACAGGGGACTTGGCGACTCACATGGGAAGAAATGGAGAGGTTGGTCCTTCCACCCTCTATGATTTCATTTATCAAAACTCTCCCTGCCATGGACGTTGTTAACGGGTGGAGGGATGTTGCATTTTAACTTTTTAAAGGCTAATAGTGTTGGGGCAATTTGGTTAACAAAATCATGTGGGCAAGGGAAGGTTAAATCCTCCCTCCACCATGGCCTCAACCTACATGAAATTAAGTTTTGAAGATAAAGGGAGGGATGTAGACGAGTGATATTTCTCTAGTCTAATTTGATTTTTACAGAAAGCAGGGCATTACTAAAGCCATGCTGCAGAGAAGGCCACCTACTAGACAAAGGTTGCTCTCACACACTCTAAATAACGCAGTTTCAGTTCACTTCAGCATCCATTTGCAAGTGGATTTTCCCACTATAATACCCAGTTGCAAAGTATATTGAAAGTGGATTGCAGGTGTGTTATATCATGTGAGCGATAGCACCAAATATTCTCTTACTGGGACCGAGACTGTACCAAAGCCTCAAAGCCTTTTTGGTGTAGTGAGAGCTAGTCTGGTGTAGTGGTTAAGTGCGTGGACTCTTATCTGGGAGAACCGGGTTTGATTCCCCACTCCTCCACTTGCAGCTGCTGGAACGGCCTTGGGTCAGCCATAGCTCTGGCAGAAGTTGTCCTTGAAAGGGCAGCTGCTGTGAGAGCCTAGAGATCCCTACACACCTCATACGGTGTCTGTTGTGGGGGAGGAAGGTAAAGGAGATTGTGAGCCGCTCTGAGACTATTCAGAGTGGAGGGTGGGATATAAATCTAGTATCTTCTTCATCTTCATCTTCTTCTTTATGATCCAACGGATTGGCAATGCACTAGTAGTGCAATTTCCTTTTCTCTGCCTGGTCTGTCACTTAGATTTATGGTCATTATTATAGTTCTTTATGTGTATCTCACCTTTCCAGGTGGGTAAAGGCAGTAATATAATTGATCAGTTGTAATTGTAATTGTTAAGTGCATGGACTCTTATCTGGGAGAACCGGGTTTGATTCCTCACTCCTTCACTTGCACCAGCTGGAATTGCTTTGGGTTAGCCATAGCTCTCTTATTCGGGAGAACCGGACTTCATTCCCCACTCCTCCACTTGCAGCTGCTGGAATGGCCTTGGGTCAGCCATAGCTCTGGCAGAGGTTGTCCTTGAAAGGGCAGCTGCTGTGGGAGCACTCTCACCCCCACCTACCTCACAGGGTGTCTGTTGTGGGGGGAGGAAGATAAAGGAGATTGTAAACTTCTTTGAGTTTCTGATTCAGAGAAAAGGGTGGGTTATAAATCTGCAGTCTTCTTAGAAGAAGAATTTTGGAGGCTCTTTCCTGCTTGTGAAAAAGCAAAGACTGTCAAGGGCTAGTGATATGATATGTCTAGGCTGGCATGTGAGTGTGTTCCATGCTGTCCTGGGGGGGGGGAGCAACAAAACCTTTGGGGCTGGGGAGGGCCACGTAAGGCTGTGTAGCAAAGGTTCTGCAGAGGAAGGCAATGTCAGACCACCTCTGCTTCTCAATAGAACATAAGAGAAGCCATATTGGCTGCTTAGGTTAAACTTATTGTGATCCTAGCAAGGGGCTTTTAAGGCAAGAGAGAACAAGAGGTGGTGGCAGCTACAAGCATAGAGAGCTTCAAGAAAGGACTGGAGAAACATATGGAGCAGAGGTCCAAACAGGTTGAAATGAAATCAGAAGAGTTTCCGGCTCAACATTAGGAAGAACTTCCTGACCGTTAGAGCGATTCCTCAGTGGAACAGGCTTCCTCGGGAGGTGGTGGGCTCTCCTTCCTCTGAGGTTTTTCAACAGAGGCTAGATGCCCATCTGATAGCGATGAAGATCCTGTAATTTGGGGTAGGTATTTGTGGGTTTCCTGCATTGTGCAGGGGGTTGAACTAGATGACCCTGGAGGTCCCTTCTAACTATGATTCTAGGCTTCCTTGAGAGATGGTGGGCTCTCCTTCCTTGGAGGTTTTTAAGCAGAGGCTTGATGGCCATCTGATGGCAATGCTGATTCTGTGAACTTAGGCTGATCACGAGAGGGAGGAGAGGGAGGGCTGCATCAGTTCTTGTGGCCCTTTCTTATGTGCCCAAGGAAATGCCGAATTACCACTTTGAGGTCAGGAAGCCATTTTTTTCTCCAGCCAGTTTGGCTAGGGATTCTGGTGGGGTTTTTTGCCGTCTTCTGGGCATGGAACAGAAGTCATTGTGTGTGGGGGGGCATATTTGTGGATTACCTTAGGGCCGGTGCGTGGGAGTAAGCCTAGGGGCACCACCTGGCCTAGGGGCACCATGAGGCACCCTCTCCCCTCACCCGCTGCGCCCGCTAAATTCCTGACCTCACCGAGGCTTGGAAAGCTTCAGTGAGGTCGGGCAGACAGAGGGCACACTCAAAGAGGGGTTCTGAGCGCGTTCGCTGCCACACCCCCTGACTTTGCTGAGGCTAAGTCCCGCTCTGAGCATGCCCGCTGCCTGCCCCACCTGCTTTGTGCCTGGCCCTCTCCGATGACATCACCAGAATAAACTCCATTTGTGTGTGGGGGGGAATGGGGGTTCAGGTTTCAGCCTGGGGCGCTATAACTCCTAGCACCAAATGTGGATTTCCTGCAATTTAAGAACATAAGAGAAGCCATGTTGGATCAGGCCAACGGCCCATCCAGTCCAACACTCTGTGTCACACAGTGGCAAAAAACATTATATATACACACACACTGTGGCTAATAGCCACTGATGGACCTGTGCTCCATATTTTTATCTAAACCCCTCTTGAAGGTGGCTATACTTGTGGCCGCCACCACCTCCTGTGGCAGTGAATTCCACATGTTAATCACCCTTTGGGTGAAGAAGTATTTCCTTTTATCCGTTTTAACCTGTCTGCTCAGCAATTTCATCGAATGCCCATCGAATTCATCGAATTTGCAGGGGATTGGACTAAATGGAGGCCCAGATCCGCTTTTTTTTCTCTTCATCTTCGGCGGGTGTGGCAGAGGGCCGCTTTCCTGGAGCATGACGACTTAGCAATGATGATCCATGCTAGGGTCACCTCGAGAATAGATCGCTGTAATGCTCTCTACATGGGGCTACCCTTGACGCTGACTGGGAAACTACAGCTAGTGCAGAACGTTGCGGCACGGCTGTTAATGGGGCTCCCTCGATGGGAGCACATTCAGCCAGTGCTGAAAGAGCTGCACTGGCTACCTATTGTGTTCCGAGTCTGTTTCAAGGCGTTGGTATTGACCTTTAAAGCCCTCTATGGTCAAGGGCCTGTCTATCTCCGGGATAGACCATTGAAGAACGCCAGCCATAGATGCATGACTCTTTGTATCCATGTGATCGTTAAACCTGGTTTATGAGTCCCTGAAGTATGCATGCACCTGATGAAAAGGTCTGAAACAGATACTTGACGGTGTTCTGTTGCGCTGGTATATTTTTCTGGTCATTATCCAAAGTATGTATATTCTGAGGAGGTTGTATGTCATAAATGTCCTTGAGGACTACCTGAGCCGGAGGCGATGCGTGCATCAAATAAGGCAGTCTGAAAACTGAGCAAAGACACCATGAATGGTGCATCTTTCAAAACAGGAAATTCTTGCTTAGCCTTTTTTAGAATAAGATGTCTGCGATAAAAAGCGGTTGGTACCATTTAGTGGAATATTGTTTTCTTCCTTAATTGCTCCTTTATTATAATAATGCCATGAAAACATCCTCTCCCCCCCCTCTATTATGTCAATGCCAGACTTCCTGTAGGCAATTGGGACTAGATTTTGAAATGGTTGTTTGTTCCAATTCCATTCCCCTGAAGTCAGCTGGTGGAAATAACGTGGCTGCTTGAGCTGAGATCTGGGAATCGGAAACTCCAGCTAAACCAGGCAAGGGCAGAAGTCCTGGCTTCCAGGATGTATCTCAACCCTGGCCAAACCAGATAACCCATACTGCCTACCATTCCTTGGGGTCAATGGTACATAAGAGCATAAGAACATAAGAGAAGCCATGTTGGAACAGGCCAATGGCCCACCCAGTCCAACACTCTGTGTCACAAAAGAACATAAGAGAAGCCATGTTGGATCAGGCCAATGGCCCATCCAGTCCAACACTCTGTGTCACATAAGAAGATAAGAGAAGCCATGTTGGAACAAGCCAGTGGCCCACCCAGTCCAACACTCTGTGTCACAAAAGAACATAAGAGAAGCCATGTTGGATCAGGCCAATGGCCCACCCAGTCCAACACCCTGTGTCACATAAGAACATAAGAGAAGCCATGTTGGATCAGGCCAATGGGCCATCCAGTTCAACACTCTGTGTCACATCGTGGCCAGAAAAACTGTGGTCGGAAAAACCCAGGTGGCATCAGGAGGCCCACTAGAGAGGCCAGGACACTAGAAGCCCTTCCACTGTTGCCCCCCCCCAAGCACCAAGGATACAGAGCATCACTTGATGCAGACAGAGAGTTCCATCTATACCCTGTGTCTAATAGCCACTGATGAACCTCTGCTCCATATGCTTATGCAATCGGTGCTAGAAGCCATCTATGCTTATAGCCACCACCATCTCCTGTGGCAGTGAATTCCGTATGTTAATCACCATGTGTTACATACACCTCTCTGTCTGGCTCTCCCGTAGAGTATAAATCCAACCTCCCGAACTGTATAAATTGTGTATAAACTGTATAAAGTAACAATTGGGATGAGAGCTTAAGGAAAAAGAATCAAGCAAACAAACAAAAAGGAAGTGTTCCTCCATTCTTCTTCCAGGATAACATGACTCCCCACTCTCTGCTTAACATGATGTGATTTTTGCTTTCCTTCCATTTCAGATTTCCCCCCCACCAAACGGCCATGTCCTTTCCGGGAGAGCTTTGTGGCCTCACCACAACCTATAGCACGAGTCTGCCGTCTTCCACGCTCTTGATACAACCGCCAACCTATGTGACAGAAACCACACTGACAGACCTCGAGATTTTTCTCCCCGAGCCCCCTCCCTACGAATTTGAAGACTGCCACCCCTGCCACCTGCCCCCTTACTACTGCCACCTGCCCCCCGAGCCCCCTCTCGTCTTTGCCACATTCACCACAGAACTGTTTGAGGTCTAAGTGCGCCATGCCAGCGCCGATACGTCACTAGGCTCATTTTTGCCCAGACTCACCGGACGGAAGTGGGCCCCCTACGAGGAGCTGAACGCAGCCATGGAGACAAGGGAGGAGCGGAACGTTCCAGAATCCACACCAATTTAGGGCTGAGAAACTTATTGGCACCTGTTCTTGAGGACTACGAACAGTGGCCATCGTACATTTTGTATATTAATGTAGTGGTGGTTGAGAAAAAAATAATAATAATCATGGATGTCGTGAACAACGGCTTTAAAATGAGTTTTGTTTTGTTTTGTTTTAAATTATTATTTCTTTTCTTTTTGGTGTAGGGCGATCCTGCTGGCTTGGTTCGGAGCTTTTGAGAAGCATTAATCAAATGAGCCTGACTCGTAGGTGGGGCTTTTGGTGTAGCAGGAACTCGTTTGCATATTAGGTCACACACCCCTGATATAGCCAATCCTCCAACAGCTTACAGTAGGGTTGCCAAGTCCAATTCAAGAAATATCTGGGGACTTTGGGGGTGGATCCAGGAGACTTTGGGGGTGGAGCCAAAATCAAGGCTGTGACAAGCATAATTGAACTCCAAAGGGAGTCCTGGCCATCACATTTAAAGGGACGGCATGCCTTTTCAATTCCTTCCTTCCGTAGGAAATAATGAAGGATAAGGGCACCTTTTTGGGGGGCTCATAGAATTGGACCCCCTTGGTCCAATCTTTTTGAAACTTGAGGGGTATTTTGGGGAGAGGCACTAGATGCTATACTAAAAATTTGGTGCCTCTACCCCAAAAAAGCCCCCCCCCCAGAGCCCCAGATACCCACGGATCAATTCTCCATGATTTTTTTATTGGAATAAATCTCCATAGGGAATAACAGAGTTCCCAGCAGACATTTCCCTCCCCTCTCCCCGCTTTCTGATGACCCTGAAGCGGGGGGAGGGTCTGTGTGCAGTTCTGGTCGCCGCACCTCAAAAAGGATATTATAGCTTTAGAGAAGGTGCAGAGAAGGGCAACTAGAATGATTAAAGGGCTGGAGCACTTTCCCTATGAAGAAAGGTTGAAACGCTTGGGACTCTTTAGCTTGGAGAAACGTCGACTGCGGGGTGACATGATAGAGGTTTACAAGATAATGCATGGAATGGAGAAAGTAGAGAAAGAAGTATTTTTCTCCCTTTCTCACAATACAAGAACTCGTGGGCATTCGATGAAATTGCTGAGCAGACAGGTTAAAACGGATAAAAGGAAGTACTTCTTCACCCAAAGGGTGATTAAAATGTGGAATTCACTGCCACAGGAGGTGGTGGCGGCCACAAGTATAGCCACCTTCAAGAGGGGTTTAGATAAAAATATGGAGCACAGGTCCATCAGTGGCTATTAGCCACAGTGTATGTGTGTATATAACATTTTTTGCCACTGTGTGACACAGAGTGTTGGACTTGATGGGCCGTTGGCCTGATCCAACATGGCTTCTCTTATGTTCTTATGTTCTCCAAACTGGGGGATCCCCTGCCCTCACCTGGGGATTGGCAACCCTAGCTTACAGGGCTCTTAGTACAGGGCCTATTGTAAGCTCCAGAAGGATTGGCTACATCAGAGGTGTGTGGCCTAATATGCAAAGGAGCTTCTGCTAGAATTCCACCCCTGTAGCCAATCCTCCAAGAGCTTACAGAGCTCTTAGTACAGGGCCTATTGTAAGCTCCAGGAGGATTGGCTACATCAGAGGTGTGTGGCCTAATATCCCACCCTCCACTGACGGGCTCATACAATTTTATATGGTTGGAAGTCAGTAGAATACTGTTTTGGGGTTGATGAGAAACTCACTCGATTCTGTTGTTGTTTTTTTAATGACACACTTCCCTATTACTTTTAAAGTTTTATTTAGTTGTAGGTTTTCTGAGCTGTATGGCCATGGTCTTGGCATAGTAGTACCTGACGTTTTGCCAGCAGCTGTGACTGGCATCCTCAGAGGCATTACACCTCTGAGCAGGGCTATTTTTTGTAGAATAAGCCCAGCAGGAACTCATTTGCATTTTAGGCCACACTCCAGAGGTCACCGTTCTTCAGCACAGGGCTTTTTTGTAGAAAAAGACCACCAGGAGCTTATCTGCATATTAGGCCACACCCCCTGACACCAAGCCAGCCGGAATTGCATTCCTGTATGTTTCTGCTCAAAAACAGTCGATGCCTCTGAAGATGCCGGTCACAGATGCTGACGAAACGTCAAGTACTATTATGGCAAGACCACAGCCGTACAGCCCCGAAAATCTACAAGTAATGAAATCCGGCTGTGAAAGCCTTTGACAACAAAGTTGTCTTTGTTCATTGTACAAGACCAAAGGTGCTTTCTAGCCCCTAGGTCCCAGTGGAGGGTTCCCCTGATTTTGGCCAGCGGGGGGATCTCCACCCCTCAAACAGGAACACTGTCACGTGATTTTGAGAGTGGGGAAAAAAAAACACATAGAGTTTCACCCAAATGCCAGAGTGTCCCTGGATGTCTCTTCCGGGTGACATTATCACATGGCTGACATTGTGTGATGTCCCTGCCACCCCCAGAACGCCCCCCAAATCCCACCACCTGACGAGCGAGAGGGCCCGCCTGGCAATGCTAGTGCTTTCACACACAATAAATAACACACTTTTGATCCACTTCCGATGCGCTTGGCAGCTGGATTTTACTTGCAAATAGTCACCGAAGTGGATTGGAACTGCAAATTAACTCGTGGTAGCCCCCTCCCCCCCAATCCTTCTCGGAACCAGATTATTTTGTTACCTGCTCCTTTGCGGTGTTTTTTGAGTTCTCCGGTTTCACCTCGTAGTTTTCTCCATCTGGAGAGTTCTGCTGCAATATTAACCAACTTCCGGATTTCTGAAGGCTGTCCCAGAGCAAAAGGAGCCGCAGACATCCGGTTTACGGTTGCCATTTTTTTAACTACTTAGTGATATGTGCATACCGCACAATCACATAATGTTTAACCTATGTGCATGCGCATATGCACATAATGCGTGCATGTGAAGTAGTAGAAGAAGAAGATATTGGATTTATATCCCGCCCTCCACTCTGAAGAGTCTCAGAGCGGCTCACAATCTCCTTTACCTTCCTCCCCCACAACAGACACCCTTGTGAGGTAGATTAAGATATTGGATTTATATCCCGCCCTCCACTCCGAAGAGTGTCAGAGTGGCTCACAATCTCCTTTCCCTTCCTCCCCCAAAACAGGCACCCTGTAAGGTGGGTGGGGCTGGAGAGGGCTCTCACAGCAGCTGCCCTTTCAAGGACAACCTTTGCCAGAGCTATGGCTGACCCAAGGCCATTCCAGCAGGTGCAAGTGGAGGAGTGGGGAATCAAACCTGGTTCCCCCAGATAAGAGTCTGCACACTTAACCACTACACCAGACTGGCTCATATGCATATGCACACATGAACATAATGCGCACATGCCCATAATGCATGCATGCCCATAATGCACACATGCCCATAATACACACCTGCGCATACTATGCACCTGCGCACAATGTGCACACATGCACAATGTGCACCCGTGCACAATGCGCGAATGCACGCAATGTGCACACATGCATAATGTGCACATGTGCATAATAGTGGAAGAAAAAAAGAACTGCATGGTGTCGTGTGGACGGCAGAAGACAGTTTCACCGCGGAGTGATTCGAATTGCAGTATGGCAGTCTGATCGATAATATCCGGAACAAAGATATTTGGAGCAGAACCGGGTCAGTTTAACATGGACTCAACACGCTGTGTGAACAGGGCCCAAGAGTTCTTTAAAGCAGCGCATCCACTGTTCTGTCCATTCCTGCCAGGAGATCATCTCATACTTCTGAATGTCTGTTGGGGAACCTAACCTAGGTCACAGAGGATTTTTGTAAGGATAGAAAATGGGGAGAGAGATGTCTTCCGACCTCCTTACACGATGAATGAAGTGAAAATCATGATAGGTCAATGTACAGATGCCAGTTGCACCTGAGACCAGTTAGGAGGCAAATCCTGAACACAGACTCATCCAGAGATGTCACAGGCACCCTTCTTTACGCTGTATACTACTTCAGCCTCTCTTCTTGTTGTGATTCAGTGAATCTGATCACCCAATGCAGAAGGGCAGCACTCTCCAAGAGAGCCTGATCGGGAAGCGGGAAGGATAGATTGGAGAGCCAGTTTGGTGTAGTGGTGAAGTGTGCGGACTCTTATCTGGGAGAACTGGGTTTGATTCCCCACTCCTCCACTTGCAGTTGCTGGAATGGCCTTGGTTCAGCCATAGCTCTGGCAGAGGTTGTCCTTGAAAGGGCAGCTGCTGTGAGAGCCCTCTCCAGCCCCACCCACCTCACAGGGTGTCTGTTGTGGGGGAGGAAGGGATAGGAGATTGTGAGCCGCTCTGAGACTCTTCGGAGTGGAGGGCGGGATATAAATACAATATCTTCATCTACCTCACAGGGTGTCTGTTGTGGGGGAGGAAGGGAAAGGAGATTGTGAGCCGCTCTGAGACTCTTCGGAGTGGAGGGCGGGATATAAATCCAATATCTTCTTCTTCTTCGTCTTCTAGATTGGTGACTCATGCAGAGAGACACAGCAGGGATAGTTTTCTGAAACTGGAGAACTGTGCGTCCTAAGGTGATTGTATGAGCTGACCCCCCCCCCCCGCGAGGGGAAAGGAAGCTCTAATGAACCCCTCTGATTAGAAGAAACCAAGACCCAGTTTCTGTGGCCCCTGAAGGTAGGACCAGAACCAACGGATTAAAATTAAATCAAAAGAGTTTCCAGCTCAACATTAGAAAGAACTTCCTGACCTTTAGAGCGGTTCCTCAGTGGAACAGGCTTCCTTGGGAGGTGGTGGGCTCTCCTTCCTTGGAGGTTTTTGAACAGAGGCTGGATGGCCATCTGACAGCAATGAGGATCCTGTGAATTCAGGGGGATGTGTCTGTGAGTTTCCTGCCTCGTGCAGGGGGTTGGACTAGATGACCCTGGAGGTCCCTTCCAACTCTAGGATTCTATGACTGTTAAGAGTGATTCCTCAGTGGAACAGGCTTCCTCGGGAGGTGGTGGGCTTTCCTTCCTTGGAGGTTTTTAAACAGAGACTAGATGGCCATCTGACAGCAATGCGGATCCTGTGAATTTAGGGGGAGGTGTTTGTGAGCTTCCTGCATTGTGCAGGGGGTTGGACTAGATGACCCTGGAGGTCCCTTCCAACTCTATAATTCTATGATTCTAAGCCTAGAGCAGTGATTCACGCTGAGGATGGCTGTTTTGGGCCTGCAACTTTTGAAAAAAAATAATTAACTTTGCAGGACAGACACCCTCAAAGGCAGAGTCGGACTCATGAGCCTAGACATGCAGTCATCCGATGACTTAATTAATGTCAAGAAGTTGGCAATTTGTCTTGCTCGCATCATGAGAATCTCTGTTTTCATTTCAAACCGCTCTCCCCATTTGCATGAGTTCCCTGCCCTGAAGGGAGCAGGTGTGAAGCAAAGGCCCATAAAGACAGCAGGAAAGCCTATAATTAAAGGTTGGAATGTCAATCCTACAGAGCACTTAGTGTACTGCTTTTGCAACCCTGACATGTAAAGCCGGTATGTCCCAAAAGCAGGTTTCTGGTTTCGTTGACGGCTTCTTTTCTGCTTGCCTTTCGCAAGCAACACCTTGCATCGCTCTACCATGTCATCGCATTTTTACAGACACTTGTAATAAAACACCCCTCCATTTAGAAGAGCCCCGTGGCGCAGAGTGTTAAAGCTGCAGTACTGCAGTCCTAAGCTCTGCTCACGACCTGAGTTCGATCCCCGCCGGAAGCTGGGTTTTCTGGTAACCGGCTCAAGGTTGACTCAGCCTTCCGAGGTTGGTAATATGAGTACCCAGCTTGCTGGGGGGGGAAAGTGTAGATGACTGAGGAAGGCAACGGCAAACCACCCCGTGAAAGATCCCAGTAGATGAAGATGTGAAGATATTGGATTTATATCCCGCCCTCCACTCCGAAGAGTCTCAGAGTGGCTCACAATCTCCTTTCCCTTCCTCCCCCACAACAGACACCCTGTGAGGTAGATGAAGATATTGGATTTATATCCCGCCCTCCACTCCGAAGAGTCTCAGAGTGGCTCACAATCTCCTTTCCCTTCCTCCCCCACAACAGTCACCCCGTGAGGTAGATGAAGATATTGGATTTATATCCCGCCCTCCACTCCGAAGAGTCTCAGAGCGGCTCACAATCTCCTTTCCCTTCCTCCCCCACAACAGACACCCTGTGAGGTAGATGAAGATATTGGATTTATATCCCGCCCTCCAATCCGAAGAGTCTCAGAGCGGCTCACAATCTCCTTTCCCTTCCTTCCCCACAACAGACACCCTGTGATGTGGGTGGGGCTGGAGCGGGCTCTCACAGCAGCTGCCCTTTCAAGGACAACCTCTGCCAGAGCTATGGCTGACCCAAGGCCATGCTAGCAGGTGCAAGTGGAGGAGTGGGGAATCAAACCCGGTTCTCCCAGATAAGAGTCCGCACACTTCACCACTACACCAAACTGGCTCTCCGGCAGTAGGCAGCCATGTTGGTCTGAAGCGATAGAACAAAGCAGTAGACAAGCGCACCTTTAAAACCAACTAAGTTTTATTCGGAAAGTAAGCTTTCGTATGCTCTTAAGCAGACTTCATCAGACAAGTGGGAATGGACGCAGCAATTCTTAATATAAGTGAGCAATGTAGAATCATGCGGATGTTTTTAGCAGATTAAAAGAATCGCATATAGGGATCTGTGCTTGTTAGTGTTAGGACAAAGCAGGGCTGAAAAAAACACTGGAGGGTGATAAAAAGCAGACTGCCGTTGCAGGTGCAAAGTGCCGTAAATCTAGGTAACATTCTGGCTTTGTTAAATAGAGGGCATGGTTTATCAAGAGATTATAACATCCATTATAGTTTGCCATTAGAGAAATGCCTCCACTGTATTTTAATGTCTTCCTTTTTTTAAGAACAGCAAACATGAATGGAAAATGAGGAGGAGGAAGAGTTGGATTCAATAAATTCGGAGGGAGGTTCGTCAAAGGTGTGTGGCCTAACATGCAATGGAGTTCCTTCTATATATAAAAAAAGCCCTATTTCAAACTTTTCTCAGACAGAATGGATCTAAAAACCAACGATTATCAAATACAGTCCTTATTCACACACAGATGTTCACCTGTAACTAGGAATAAATATCCTTAAGATACAACATGGCCCACTTGTCTATCTTTCACATGCCCATCTATCTGTTTGGTGAAGTGGTTTGGTGTAACCAGTTTGGTGTGGTGGTTAAGTGCACGGACTCTTATCTGGGAGAACCAGGTTTGATTCCCCACCCCTCCACTTGCATCTGCTGGAATGGCCTTGGGTCAGCCATTGCTC
Source organism: Heteronotia binoei (assembly GCF_032191835.1). NCBI lineage: Eukaryota > Metazoa > Chordata > Lepidosauria > Squamata > Gekkonidae > Heteronotia > Heteronotia binoei. The sequence goes on from NC_083223.1 coordinate 275,013,144, forward strand.
TCTTATCTAGGAGAACCGGGTTTGATTCCCCACTCCTCCACTTGCAGCTGCTGGAATGGCCTTGGGTCAGCCATAGCTCTCTCATCTGGGAGAACCGGGCTTAATTGTTTTAATGTTTAAATGTTTTAAATGGTTTAATGTTTTAAATGGTTTAATGTTTAAAATTTAAATGTTTTTATGCTTAAAATGTATTTATGTCAGATTCTTGTGTTGTGAGCCACCCTGAGCCACTTGTTGGGAAGGGTGGGATATAAGTCATAAAATAAATAAATAAATAAATCCCCACTCCTCCACTTGCAGCTGCTGGAATGGCCTCGGGTCAGCAATCACTCTCTTATCTGGGAGAACCGAGTTTGATTCCCCACTCCTCCACTTGCAGTTGCTGGAATGGCCTTGGGTCAGCCATCGCTCTCTTATCTGGGAAAACCGGGCTTGATTCCCCCCTCCTCCACTTGCAGCTGCTGGAATGGCCTTGGGTCAGCCATCGCTCTCTTATCTGGGAAAACCGGGCTTGATTCCCCCTTCCTCCGCTTGCAGCTGCTGGAATGGGCTTGGGTCAGCCATCGCTCTAACAGGAGTTGTCCTTGAAACGGCAGCTGCTGAGAGAACCCTCTAAGCCACACCCACCTCACAGGGTGTCTGGTGTGGGGGTAAGAAGATATAGGAAATTGTATGGTATTCTGAGACTGAGAGAAGCGCAAGGTATAAATCTGGGGTCTTCTTCTTCTTCTTTAGGTCCAATCTGCAGTATTCAAAATCCAGAGAGAGTCCTCAGCTACAATGTAAAAGAATCACCCCCCCTGCCCGTTTTGGAGGGGGGGGCGTCTTACCTGATTCTTAGACCCAAGATGGTGCATTTCAGTTTCCTTTCAATACTGTGATCTCCTGTGGCAGTGAATTCCACATGTTAATCACCCTTTGGGTGAAGAAGTACTTCCTTTTATCCGTTTTAACCCGACTGCTCAGCAATTTCATCGAATGCCCACGAGTTCTTGTATTGTAAGAAAGGGAGAAAAGTACTTCTTTCTCTACTTTCTCCATCGCATGCATAATCTTGTAAACCTCTCTCATGTCACCCTGCAGTCGACGTTTCTCCAAACTAAGGAGCCCCAAGCGTTTTATCCTTTCTTCATAGGAAAAGTGTTCCAACCCTTTAATAATTCTAGTTGCCCTTTTCTGCACTTTTCCCAATGCTATAATATCCTTTTTGAGGTGCGGTGACTCTTATCTGGGAGAACTTCTCCACATGGACCTGCTGAGTGACCTTGGGTCAGTCGCAGTTCTTGAAAGAGCTGCTCTCTCAAAAAGCAGTTCTCAAAAGAGCTCTCTCTGCCCCACCTGTGTTTGCTGTGGGGAGAGGATGGTAAAAAAGATTGTAAACTGCTTTGAGACTCCAAGTGAAGGGCAGGGAATAAATCCAGTCTCCTGCTCCTCCTCTTCTTCTTCTTCTCCTCCTTCTTCTTCTCCTTCCTCTTCTTCTGTTCCAAGCCTCCTTAAAGCTCAGTCATCAAGAGAACTTTGAGAAGAATCCCTTAATTGCAGATAAAACCAAATATCGTTCTCAATAAACAGTCAGGTCTACTTAAATGAAAGCGGCCCCATGGCGCAAAGTGGTAAAGCAGCAGTACTGCAGTCGGAGCCCTCTGCTCACGACTTGAGTTCTATCCCAGAGAAAGCTGGATTCGGAGAGCCGGTTTGGTGTAGTGGTTAAGTGTGCGGACTCTTCTCTGGGAGAACCGGGTTTGATTTCCCACTCCTCCCTTTGCAGCTGCTAGCATGGCCTTGGGTCAGCCATAGCTCTGGCAGAGGTTGTCCTTGAAAGGGCAGCTGCTGTGAGAGCCCTCTCCAGCCCCACCCACCTCACAGGGTGTCTGTTGTGGGGGAGGAAGGTCAAGGAGATTGTGAGCCGCTCTGAGACTCTTCGGAGTGGAGGGCGGGATATAAATCCAATATCTTCTTATCTTCTTATCTTCTTCAGGTAGCCGGCCCAAGGTTGACTCAGCCTTCCATACTTCCGAGGTCAGTAAAATGAGTACCCAGCTTGCTGGGTGGAAAGTGTAAAAGACTGGGGAAGGCAAGGGCAAACCACCCCGTAAAAAGTCTGCCGTGAAAACGTCGTGAAAGCAACATCACCCCAGAGTTGGAAACGACTGGTGCTTGCACAGGGGATCTTTCCTTTCCCACTTAAACGGATATATTAACTAATGATGGGATGAATCCTGCCACAAGGTGGCACTCACTACCCACAAGCACATACGTAAGATATAGAATCAAAAAAATCACAGAGTTGGGAGGGGCAATATATGGGCCAATGCAAGATCAGCCTAGGGCATCCCTGAGAAGTGTTTGCCCAGCCTGTGCTGAAAGACTGCCAGCAGGGGGGAATTCACCGCCTTCCTAGGTGGCAGATTCCACTGTTCAATAACTCTTACTATTACAAAAAAAAAAAAGTTTTCCTAAAATCCAACTGGTAGCTTCCCGCTCTTTATTTAAACTGGAGTACTGTGGAGTACTGTGTGCAGTTCTGGTCGCCGCACCTCAAAAAGGATATTATAGCATTGGAGAAAGTCCAGAAAAGGGCAACTAGAATGATTAAAGGGCTGGAACACTTTCCCTATGAAGAAAGCTTGAAACGCTTGCGGCTCTTTAGCTTGGAGAAACGTCGACTGCGGGGTGACATGATAGAGGTTGACAAGATGATGCATGGGATGGAGAAAGTAGAGAAAGAAGTACTTTTCTCCCTTTCTCACAATACAAGAACTCGTGGGCATTCGATGAAATTGCTGAGCAGACAGGTTAAAACGGATAAAAGGAAGTCCTTCTTCACCCAAAGGGTGATTAACATGTGGAATTCACTGCCACAGGAGGTGGTGGCGGCCACAAGCATAGCCACCTTCAAGAGGGGTTTAGATAAAAATATGGAGCAGAGGTCCATCAGTGGCTATTAGCCACAGTGTGTGTATATATATAAAAATTTTTGCCACTGTGTGACACAGAGTGTTGGACTGGATGGGCCGTTGGCCTGATCCAACGTGGCTTCTGTTATGTTCTTATGTTCTTAAACCCGTTCTTGAGAGTTCTATGATCGTCGGCTGCCAACAGTAACAGCTCCCCACTAGATGCTGCTGACTGTACAGGGTTGTTTTTTTTTTTTTAAATTAACTTTTCTTTAATAACTAAAAGCCCTACCATGGTGGCAAATCTGAGGATTTCCATTGGTTGGATGTGGGATTGGCTCACACTCTGTCTCTGGTGTGCCATTGGCTGATTCTGCTCTCCCCCGCCCACCGCCGGCCCCATCAGGCATGAACCCCAGCAGACGGCCACTGACCTCCAAGGAAGACAGTTCTCTGCTGACAGGTTCTCCTGGGAGCTTACTGATCACTACTGCCTCTCCTCAGGACCCATCGTAGGAAGTCTGGGACGGTCCGTCTCCCTCCCCCCCCACCAAACAATGCTGCTGCGAGGCAAACAGTGAAGCAAATAGTAAACTGTGAAAAGGCATGTTCATGAGACAAACAGTAGCAGTTACTTCTCTTCGACTGACACAAAAGGAATGCTCATTCACAACAGGAAGGGGCAAGTTCAATAGCAGCAGAGAAACAGCCTGGCACTCTACAACGTATCAAGCCCTCTTTCCACCTGCAAATGCTCTTCACTCTTTCCATGCAAATCAGGCTACAGTGGGCTCATATGATAGAATGGACTCCATTCTGTACTATGGGTCCATAGGACACAATGGGCTACATTCTGTTCTATCAGCCCATAGGATAGAATGGACTCTGTTCTGTCCTAGGAGCCCATTGGACAGAATGGGCTCCATTGTATTCTATGGACCCATAGGATTAAATGGACTCCATTCTGACCTATAGGCTCATAGGATGCAATGCAGTCCATGTTGTCCTATGGGCTAATAGCATAGAATGGAGTCCACTCTGATCAGTGGCCTCATGAGATGGAATGGACTCCCTTTCACTTCCCCGCTGCCTGCAAGTGGGAGGGAGTGAAAGGGAGGCCTGCAATGGCTCTTTCAAGCACTAGTAGAGCAGATCCGCTTGTCAGCTGCTTTCTTTAAAAGGCAGTGAGTCATTGTAAGTATAAGTATAAAGTACGAGTTTCCTGTGGCTGCTGTGTCTTTCCCTTGCCCTTGTTACGTATGGACTTTTGCTTCGTTTCTACAAGGGTAACTTGACATTTCAGTTGAAATTCCAGGAACGGTAGAAATTCGGATGGTTTGAATGGATCTTCTCTTTTTGGACCTTGTGACAACAATGCTTAAGATGCTTAAATGACTCTCCGCTCATTTGTTTGTGGCCCTTTAACTCACGTTCAATGGATGCTTGTGGATGATGTATTACCGCTGTATAGACTATGCTGCCATCTGCGCAGCTGTTTGCCATGCAAATGTTTCCATAAAACATAAAACCTTCATCAAAGCTCGCCTGCCCGCATTGCAAAATTGGCTGCGGTTTCCCTTGCTGTCTAGACCACGACGAAGTTGTTCAGGGTGGTGAAAAACAGGAAGGACGGTGAGCGGAGGCCATTTTGTAGAAAAAGAGGTGCCGGAGCTCATTAGCCCAACCTATTTGTCTATGGCACACACTCCTGATGTCATTGGAAGATGTACGAAATTATATCAACTCCGCCTCTCTCCATATGTTCCCCAGAGGGCACTGCGATCAAGCTCAAAAAATCTTCCTGAAATCCCTGGGCCAAAAGAAACTAGATTAAAAGCTACCAGAGAACAGGCGTTCTCTACAAAGGCCCCCCAATGGTGGAATCAATTGCCGGAAGAGGTGCGGGCCCTACAGGATCTTAACCAGTTCCATATGGCCTGCAAAACTGCCCTCTTCCAGCTAGCTTTTTAAGACAGAACTCCTGATAAGATCAGTAATACCGAGCCATCTTATACGCCATTCGACTGTATTTTAATGTCATACTGTTTTATTGGTTTTATTGTCTAAATTATTAATTATATTATCGGTTATTTATCTGTATCATGGTTTACCATGTCCTATTAGCCGCCCTGAGCCTGCCTAGGCGGGGAGGACAGGGTATAAATAAAAGATGATGATGATTATTATTATTATTATTATTATTATTATTATTATTATTATTATTATCTACCTTAAAATGCTTCTGGAATGACAATTGTCATAATAAAACCTTACGCCTTACTTAAAAAAAAAAATTACTTTCTCCTTGCTGGGGGTCAAGTGTAGATGACTGGGGAAGGCAATTGCAAACCACCCCATAATAAAAAGTCTGCCACGAAAACTTTGTGGTGTGGCATCACCCCTTCAGTCGGTAATGACTTGGTGTTTGTCCGTGGGCCACAGTGGCATAAGGAAGATTTCCATCTATCTGCTTTATATGTTTTGGTTATTTCCCCAATTTTTGTGGAGGGGGAAAGATTAGAAGTTTGTCAAATCTTACAGTCCGGCAAAATTCTCACAGAGGGTCTGAAGAATGGAGCCCGGAAGCAAATATTTTCCGGGGAGGGGGGTAAGAAACAGAGAGCACAATAAAATTTAGAAACTAAGGAGCTCCGCTTCTGTGAGCTCTTGCCCAAAAGTAGACCAGACTGTGAGGCACACCAGAGGGATCTGTCAAGGCTGGATGAGTGGGCCTCTGTGTGGCAAATAAGAAGATATTGGAAGAAGAAGTTATTGGATTTATATCCTGCCCTCCACTCCAAAGAGTCTCAGAGCAGCTCACAATCTCCTTTCCCTTACTCCCCCACAACAGACACCCTGTGAGGTGGGTGGGACTGTGAGAGCTCTGACAGAATCTGCCTTTTCAAGGACAACTCCTAGGAGAGCTATGGCTGACCCAAGACCATCCCAGCAGCTGCAAGTGGAGGAGTGGGGAATCAAACCCGGTTCTCCCAGATAAGAGTCCACACACTTAACCACTACACCAAACTGGCTCTCCAAATAAGGTTCCATTTGGGCAAGTGCAAAGTTGGGGCCAAAAATATTAACTATAAATACATCTTGTTTTAATTGTTTTATTAAGATTCAAAGGTGTTAGGTAGCGGGTTGGGGAGAGGGATATAGGGGGGGAAAGCTGTCACATGTCACATAAATATAAAGCATAAAAAGATCTTACAAGCATAAAAGAGAGAAGCAAAAATTACTAACTGTAAGTCACAAATTGTCTAACATTAATAACTTAATATTTGACAATATTTGACAATTATTTCTATAAGTTGAGTCACATATAAATTCAAACCAGGGTTTTTGTTGTTCAGTCGCACATTCGAGTCCAACTCTTTGTGACCCCATGGCCCTCCTGTCTTCCACCATCCTCCGAAGTCTGCTCAAGTTTGTTCTTGTTACATCAGGAACGCTGTCCAGCCATCTCATCTTTTGCCGTCCCTTTCTTCTTTTGCCTTCTGTCTTTCCCAGCATCAGGATCTACTCCAGGGAGTGCTCCCTTCTCATTGGGTGGCCAAAGTCTTTGAGCTTCAGCTTCAGCATCTGACCTTCCAGGGAACAGTCTGGGTTGATTTCCCTTAGGACTGACTGATTGGATCTTCTTGCAGTCCAAGGGACTCTCAAGAGTCTTCTCCAGGGAGGGCTCCCTTCTCATTGGGTGGGCAAAGTATTGGAGCTTCAGCTTCAGCATCTGACCTTCCAGGGAACAGTCTGGGTTGATTTCCCTTAGGACTGACTAATTGGATCTTCTTGCAGTCCAAGGGACTCTCAAGAGTCTTCTCCAGGGAGTGCTCCCTTCTCATTTGGTGGCCAAAGTATTTGAGCTTCAGCTTCAGCCTCTGGCCTTCCAGGGAACAGTCTGGGTTGATTTCCCTTAGGACTGACTGACTGGATCTTCTTGCAGTCCAAGGGACTCTCAAGAGTCTTCTCCAGGGAGTGCTCCCTTCTCATTGGGTGGCCAAAGTCTTTGAGCTTTAGTTTCACCATCTGACCTTCCAGGGAACAGTCAGGGTTCATTTCCCTTAGGATTGACTGATTTGATCAAACCAGGGTATCAAGCCATATATAAAATGGTTTCCAACCGTTTTTTGAATCTTGCATAGATTGAAAAGAGAGTTCAGTTCTGCTGCTTCAAATAGTCTCTCAATTAAGTCTTGATTTTTAGCACCTCTTGATGCTTCCAACATTGCACTATTAAAATCCTTGCTGCTGCGGTGATATGAGTTATCCAATGTTTTGTTTCCTTTAAATATTCACTGAGGTCATTTTCGCACTCACCTTCCGCCGGCGCGACCCCCCTCTTCACCGTGCAGGATCTGCGCGGATTTCGCACTAAACGCTGCGGAGCAGCCAGAAAAGCTGGAAGCTCCCGTCGCAAAAGCCGCACAAACGCCAAACTGCTTTTTGGCGGTTTCAGTTTGAGCGGCTTTTGCGCCGGGAGCTTCCGGCTTTTCTGGCTGTTCTGCAGCGTTTAGTGTGAAATCCGCACAGATCCTGCGCGGTGAAGAGGGGGGTCGCGCCGGCGGAAGGTGAGTGCGAAAATGACCTGAAAGATATTCAGTAAGAACAGTTCTGGTGCAAATTGTATTTGCATTTTCGACACTTTTTTGCGATAGCTCATGTAGCATTTCCCAATATTTCTTTATATCACAAGACTACCGCGTATGGTAATAGGTTCCCATCTGGGAAGTACATTTCCAACACTTATTAGAGACATTAAGATACATCTTAGTTTTTTTTTCTGGATTATTCTACCATCTATATGTCGGCGGCTTTATAGAACTGGAGAGCCAGTTTGGTGTAGTGGTTAAGTGTGTGGACTCGTATCTGGGAGAACCGGGTTTGATTCCCCACTCCTCCACTTGCACCTGCTGGAATGGCCTTGGGTCAGCCATAGCTCTGGCAGAGGTTGTCCTTGAAAGGGCAGCTGCTGTGAGTACCCTCTCCAGCCCCACTCACCTCACAGGGTGTCTGTTGTGGGGGAGGAAGGTAAAGGAGATTGTGAGCCGCTCTGAGACTCTTCAGAGTGGAGGGCGGGATATAAATCCAATATCTTCATTTACCTCACAGGGTGTCTGTTGTGGGGGAGGAAGGGAAAGGAGATCGTGAGCCGCTCTGAGACTCTTCGGAGTGGAGGGCGGGATATAAATCCAATATCTTCATCTACCTCACAGGGTGTCTGTTGTGGGGGAGGAAGGGAAAGGAGATCATGAGCCGCTCTGAGACTCTTCGGAGTGGAGGGCGGGATATAAATCCAATATCTTCATCTACCTCACAGGGTGTCTGTTGTGGGGGGAGGAAGGGAAAGGAGATCATGAGCCGCTCTGAGACTCTTCAGAGTGGAGGGCGGGATATAAATCCAATATCTTCATCTACCTCACAGGGTGTCTGTTGTGGGGGGAGGAAGGGAAAGGAGATTGTGAGCCGCTCTGAGACTCTTCAGAGTGGAGGGCGGGATATAAATCCAATATCTTCATCTACCTCACAGGGTGTCTGTTGTGGGGGAGGAAGGGAAAGGAGATCATGAGCCGCTCTGAGACTCTTTGGAGTGGAGGGCGGGATATAAATCCAATATCTTCTTCTTCTAATGAAGCCGGGAGAGTCCATTAGAGCACATCTGAATGCCCTAGCTCTGTGCTGCAATGAGTTGGCTGAGAGAGGAAAAACTGTGTCGGAGGAAGATAAGGTTTATCTTATCCTGAGCCCGCTGGCGGCAGAGTACAATATGCTAGTAACTGCTTTGGAGACGGTGGAGGCCAGCAAACTAACTTTGGAATATATTACAGGATGTTTACTTGATGAGGAGCGTCATTTGCAGCAGTCTGGCTTATCAGCTTGGCAGCATACCAGACTGGGGGAGTCTGCGAAGCAGGAGGCCAGCAGGGAAGCGTCAGCCGGGAACCGACTTGGAGCAGAGTCAGAGGTTGCCCTAAATGTGAGGAAATGTTTTCGTTGTGGCTCTGCAAAAATTCTGAGGCGTGAGTGTCCTGAGGGGAGAGCCAGGCGGAAGTTTGGAGGCCGGTCTGCAGGAGCTGAGGGCCATTCTAATGCATCTCTTGTGGTGACAGACAATGCTGCTTCCTCTGGAGTGTGGATTATTGACTCTGGGGCATCGCAGATTTTTTTGCAAGGATGAGAATTTACTGCAAAATAAACATTCACCCCGCCAGCACACTATCAGCCTGGCTGATGGCAGCTGTTCAGAGGTACTCTGGCAGGGGTGTGTGACTTTTCCCAACTTGCGTCACACATTTCCTGATGTTTTATGTGTGCCAGCTCTGGAGAACAACTTGCTGAGCGTGTCTGTGCTGGACAAAGCAGGATTTACTGTGACATTCACTGATAAGATTTGTAAGATAAGCTGAGACGGTGCAGAGCTTGGAATAGCTAACTTGCTAAATAATGTGTATGTGTTAGGCACAAATGCTATGTCAGCTAAAACTGTGTTAAATGTACCACTGCATAATAACTGCGTGCATCTTTGGCACAGAAGATTGGGACATGCTAACTTTCATGCAATTGATAAAACACTGCAAATTGTGTGGAGGAATTGTGAGAAGGAATGTAAACAGTATTTAGACTGTGATGTGTGTAAACGTGCCAAATCAAATGCATTCCCAGTTGCACAGAGGAGTGACAGAGTAACAAATAAGCCCCTGGAATTAGTCCATGTGGATATAATTGGGCCATTTGCTAATAGTGACTCAAATAATAGATAAGCATTGTTGCTGACAGATGACAATTCCAGATTTTCATGGGGTTTTGTGTTAAAACATAAATCTGAGTGTGCAACACTATCAAGTATTGGCACAGGAGAGTGAAAAATCAGGTGGGGAGTCTATGTGCTACACAGACTGACATGGGTGGTGAGTTCATGTCTACATGTCTGGCCTGGACCCAGGAAGAATAACCACAGGGGAGATAAAGAAGTTACTGTGTGAATTTTCACACGTGAATACATGATTTTTAGCAATTGTAGCTATGTTTAGAGAACCTTTGATGTGCCACCTTTAAGTATGCATTCTACTGCTACTCTGTATCAGTTCCAATACTTGGCTCAATAGAAGCACATGGATTATCAATAAACCATACTTTGTTTCAACTCAGGGACCGGTTACTTTGAAATCTGCTTGCTTGACAGTCAAGGCATTAAACATAGGGTAGCCAACACAGCAACACCCCAAGAAAATGGTCTTGCTGAACGCAGAACAGGAGTATTGCAAAACCTGATGCATGCAATCATCAAGAGGAGGTATCAGCAAGAGGAGTATTGCAAAAACCTGATGCATGCAATGGGGTGGGGGGTGGCTCCCTCTGGGAATCCTACCCCCCCAGGGAAAGTGTATGCGCAATACATAGCCTCTCCTCTCCCAGTGTAGTGAACGCCGCGTGGTCACTGTCTGGCTATGCCTGGCAGATGGTCACTGCAATGGCCTCTCCTGCATTACTGCATCCGTAGCAACACCTTCTCGCTGGTCCCCCCCGTTTTCACAGAGTTTGCTACGTCATGGTGCGACCGAATTGTCCGGCGGTATAACCGGATGGGCAGGCTGGGCCCACCAACCTCGCCAGCCTAAGAGAAGGAAAACGCTAACATCAAACCAGGGCAGATAGAGCTCGTTAATGTAACACCTACCACCTGGAGGACTCGCTGCCGGCGTCCCGGCTTACTGGGCCATGGCAGATGACCCTCAGGTGAAAGGGTGGAGCCAGTTCCGCGCACACTGCGCTTCACCTAAAAAATTCCTCTGCGCAGGCCTGAAGGGCATATCCACAAACACAACCCACAACGCATCAAGTCCTGCAGCGATGGGCAAGGGGCGAAACGGCAGGTTGAAGGTGCCACTGGAAGCCGCAGTCCCGATCCTGCATGTAGGCGGTTCAGGGTATTGGTCGCCTGATGCTAACCCGGAGACGAAAGCATTTTTCGGCAGCACCCTGAACGACCAAGCAGCCTTATCTAGGGACAGCACTGCTTGCTCCACACGGAGAGGGGCCTAGAAAAGGTGGCCTAAACAAAGCTCGTCTCCCCCACCCCAGTTGGCTAGCCGCGGTCAACGGGCATCCTTACTTGCGGTCGAAAAATAACAACAAAGAAAAGGCATGCACCTGCCTCACAAAGTGTGCAAAGACTAAAGCTTGCATGTTGGAACATCAGAACCATGCTTGACACAGTAGGCAGTGGTCGCCCTGAACGACGCTCTGCTCTAGTTGCCCACGAACTTCTCATGTTGAATATCGACATAGCAGCTCTCAGTGAGGTCTGTTTCCCTGAGGAAGGTAGTCTTCAAAAACACGGTGCTGGCTATACCCTCTACTGGTCGGGTAAGTCAAAGGCTGAGAGCCGCCTTTCTGGAGTTGGCTTCATGGTCAGGAACGCCATTGCCTCCAAACTCGAAAACCTGCCAACAGGTCACTCAGATCGCATCATGTCCATGCGCCTCCCACTTCAAAACAAGCAGCATGCAACACTCTTCAGTGTGTATGCCCCAACCCTTCAAGCAGACTCTGCAGAAAAGAATAAGTTCTATGCTGATCTACGCAACCTCGTACGGAAGACCCCTACAGAGGACAAGGTGATCATCCTTGGCGACTTCAATGCCAGAGTAGGTAAAGACTCGGAAGCCTGGAAAGGAGTACTTGGCAAACACGGCATTGGCAACTGCAATGACAACGGGCGCCTCCTGCTAGAATTCTGCATGGAGCACCAGCTCACCATCAACAACACTATCTTCCAGCAGAAGAACAGTCTGAAGACAACCTGGATGCACCCACGGTCCAAGCATTGGCACCTTATCGACTACATTCTGGTGTGCCAGAGAGACCTTCGAGATGTCTTACACACCCGAGTAATGCCCAGCGCAGAATGTCATACGGATCATCGTCTTGTACGCTGCAATCTCCGTCTTCACTTTAAACCCACACCCAGGAGAGGAGGTATCCCTCGGAGGAAGTTTCAGGTTGGCAGCCTCCAGTCAGCCAAAGTTAAAGCTGCCTTCCAGGCAAAACTCCAGTAAAGACTTGAGGACCCCAGTTGCCCCACAGACCCTTCTCCAGAAGCACTCTGGGAACACCTAAAAACTACCGTCCTGCAGATCTCTGAAGAAGTCCTCGGGTTCTCCACAAGGAAGAACAAGGACTGGTTTGATGAGAACAATCAAGAGATCCAAGAATTACTTGCAAAAAAGAGATCTGCCTACCAAGCACATCTTGCTCAGCCCTCCTGTCCTGGGAAAAAAGCAACCTTTCGCGCTGCATGTAGCAACCTCCAGCGCAAGCTTCGAGACATTCAGAACGAGTGGTGGACCAAGCTTGCAGAGAGAACCCAGCTGTGTGCAGACACTGGTGATTTAAGAGGGTTCTACGAAGCCCTGAAGGCAGTATATGGTCCATCATATCAGGCTCAGAGTCCCTTGCATAGTGCAGACGGCCAAGTGCTCCTCACAGACAAGGCATCCATACTGAACCGGTGGTCGGAGTATTTTCAGGTTCTCTTCAGTGCCAACCGCGTAGTTCAAGATTCAGCAATCCACCTCACCCCACTTCAACCGGTGAAAACAGAGTTGGATGAGATCCCCACTCTAGAAGAGACTGTTAAAGCCATTAAGCAACTGAAAAGTGGCAAGGCAGCAGGAGTTGATGGAATTCCACCAGAGATCTGGAAGCATGGGGGCACAGTACTACATAGCTCACTTCACAAAGTACTTGTCACCTGCTGGGAACAAGGCAAATTACCACAGGACTTTCGCGATGCAATCATCATCACCCTATACAAGAACAAAGGGGAAAAGTCAGACTGCTCCAACTACCGGGGGATAACCCTGCTCTCCATCGCAGGCAAAATCCTTGCCAGAATACTCCTGAACAGACTGGTGCCCACCAATGCAGAAGAACTCCTCCCAGAGAGCCAGTGCGGCTTCAGAGCTAACAGGAGCACCACTGACATGGTATTTGTTCTCAGGCAGCTCCAAGAGAAATGCAGGGAACAGAACAAGGCTCTGTATGTGACTTTTGTCGACCTTACCAAAGCTTTCGATACCATTAGCAGGAAAGGCCTATGGCAAATCTTGGAACGTTTAGGATGTCCCCCAAGGTTCCTCAGCATGTTCATCCAGCTACACGAAGACCAGCGAGGCCAAGTCAGACACTGCAACGACCTCTTGGAGCCCTTCCCAATAGGCACAGGTGTAAAGCAAGGCTGCGTTCTCGCGCCAACTCTCTTTACAATCTTCTTTAGCATGATGCTTCAAAGAGCCGCAGTAGATCTAGATGATGACGATGGTGTCTACATCCGCTATCGCACTGATGGCAGCCTGTTCAACCTGAGGCGACTAAAGGCCCACTCCAAGACAATGGAAAAACTCATCCGAGAGCTACTGTTTGCTGATGATGCTGCACTCGTCTCCCACTTGGTATCAGCTCTGCAGCATATGACGTCCTGCTTTGCAGAGGCTGCCAAGCTATTCGGCCTAGAAGTTAGTCTGAAGAAGACAGAAGTTCTCCACCAGCCTGCACCCCAGGAAGATTATCACCCTCCCTGCATCACTGTGGGTGAATCAGTTCTGAAGACAGTCCAGCAGTTCAGCTTCCTGGGGTGCATCATCTCCTCAGATGCCAAGATCGACAAGGAGATTGACAACAGGCTGGCAAAGGCAAACCGTGCATTTGGCCAACTGCACAAAAGAGTGTGGAGCAACAAGCATCTGAAAAAAGGCACAAAGATCAATGTTTACAAAGCGGTTGTGATGACAACCCTCATCTACGGCTCCGAATCGTGGGTTTTATACCGTCATCACCTGCGACTCCTTGAGCGCTTTCATCAGCGCTGCCTTCGCACCATCCTCAACATCCACTGGAGTGACTTTGTGACCAACACTGAAGTCCTCAAGCGGGCGGAGGTTACCAGCATCGAGGCACTGCTGTTGAAGACGCAGCTGCGCTGGGCAGGGCATATTTCTAGGATGGAAAACCACCGCCTTTCCCAGATTGCCCTGTATGGCGAACTCTCCACCGGCCATCGAAATAGAGGGGCACCAAAGAAGAGGTACAAGGACTCCTTGAAGAAATCCCTTAGCACCTGTCACATCAACCATCACCAGTGGTCTGACCTAGCCTCAGATCGCAAAGCATGGAGGCACACCATCCACCAGGCTGTCTCTTCCTTTGAGAACGCACGCATAGCTGGTCTTGAGGACAAAAGGAGATTGAGGAAGAATCGCACTGCTACAGCACCAATCCTAAATCAGACTTTTCCCTGCAGCAGCTGTGGCCGGACCTGCCTGTCCCACATTGGTCTTGTCAGCCACCAGCGAGCCTGCAGCAGACGTGGACTATTGCACCCTTCTTAAATCTTCGTTCGCGAAGCCAAGCCGATAGAGAGAGATGCATGCAATGCTTAAAGATGCTGATTTACCAATGAGTTACTGGGCAGAAGCCTTGAAGGCTGCCTGTTACATTAAAAATAGACCGTGGACAAAGCCTATAGACAATATTCCATATAGAATGTTGCATAACAAACCCCCTTCTTTGGACCACCTGAGAGTTTTTGGCACAAAGGCATGGGTGAATATTCCCTTGAATCAGAGAAGGAAGGGGGGGGGGTAATAGATCACAGAAGCTTGTGTTTCTTGGTTATCAGAGAGGCATGAAAGCCTACAGATTTGCAAATGTGAACCAGAAAATAAGCTTCAGTAGGTCTGCCAATTTCTGTGAAAATGTGGGCTGGAACCGGCTACAGGCTAATGATGTGCCTGAACAGATAGCTTTACCTACGACAGAGGGAGGTGTAGGCACTACCATAAAACAGGAGATGAGATCTCCAAGTGTGTCTGAAAGTGTATCTGAGGATGTGCAGAGTCCTGATGAACCGAGGCGGTCAGCTCGGAGTACTAAAGGGATACCTGTCAAGTCGGCAGATTCAATAACGAGTCGTTGTTGATACAAAGAAACTACTTTATTGATACTGGTACTTGAGGCTAGGCCAACATTGAAAGACTAAAGAATAATCTGTAAATGCATTGCATATATGGGACACTTCAAAGGGATTCCTAAGGCAGGGAGGATTATGCAGGGCACATTCACACATTGATGTTACCAATTCGTTCTCAGGCTTGAGTGGCCTTGATCGTAGTAAACTCCCGACTCCCTTCTGTGAGACAAGCCTGAGAAGGTGCAGATAAGACTTTCACATCTTTCCATTTCAAAGCAAGGACACTCACGACAGGCAGGGAGGGGTAGGGAAGGTACAAGCTAGCAGCAATTGAATACACTTTGGTTCTACCCAAGATGCTCTCTGACTGAGCCAGAGTTACAGACTTGATAATACCACCAGAGAGAGATGGGTATTAAGATAACTGTGTAAATCATGTTTTCATTAAGGAGCCAAGAAGCTATGTAAGAGTGTTAGCTACGGCTGAGCAAGAGAGTGCCTCTTGGCAGCAAGCTGAGAAGTGGGAGGACAACTCCTTAACAGATAAGCATGTGATTGCTGTAACATAGAATCCAAAGGAGAAAATGGCTATTGCTTGCAAGGAACTATGCAAGGTAAAAGGTTTCCAGATGAAAAAAAAAAAGCAAAGTAAATAAAGGATGGCAAAGTCCGCAACGGTGACTGTTGTATACTCTGTATTGTTATATCTGGCAAACACACTGGTATGGCTAGCACTGTATGTGTAGCAGGACGTACTATAACAGTATCTGTTTGATGCAGAGTAAATTGTTTGCAACAATTGTTGCTGGTAAGCAATGTAACAATGTAAAGAAAAATGTGGAACAGTATAACAGGTTAAAATGTAATTTGGGACCCTTGCCTAATGCCTTAGGGGGAGTGTCGGCATAGAAAATAATGCCTGGTAAGGCATAAGGCAATGCAGCTGCTGTCAAAGCGCTGTCAAGTAGATGAACTGAAGATGATCTGGCAGATGAGAATTGGTTCTGGCCAGATAGATGATGCAACCAGGTGAGGAGTGCAGAACTGACTCAGAATGACTCAGCACTGTTTCCTCATTGGTTCAGCAATTAACGACAAATGTCTATAACTGGAACTGTGCTGAACCAACTACCCTCTCACTATTATTGATTGTCTGGTGGAGTGTTTTGTTGGAGAGCTGTATATATGTGTATAATAAACCTTGTAAATAGTTTAAGAAGCACAGTGTGGAGTGGACTGTGTGGAACTATTCCTCATCGAGTAAACTGGCAGAGGAAGACACAGGCAGTTCACAAATCTGCTAATTTCTACACCAGCACGATAAAACATTTTATATACATTTTCCTTAAAGGTAACCACTCTCGTCAATTTTATTGTAGATTTCTGCAATGTTTCCCAAGATGCCACATCAATATTATTGCCTATATTTTGTGCCCATTTTATCATGCAATCTTTTACAATTTCATCTTGCGCTATAAATACATGTTGATGGGATCCAAATTGGTAGGAACTTACCAGGAGAGAGATCTTGGAGTTGTGGTAGATAACTCCCTGAAAAAGCTGACTGTGCGTGATAGCAATAAAAAGTCAAGTGCTTCTCTGGAGATTATTAGGAAGGGGATTGAAAACAAATCACCCAGTAGTATATTGTCCCTATATAACTGTATAAATCTACAGTGTGGCCTCATTTGTAATGAAATCCTTCCTTTCCTTGATTCCACGAAGGAGAGCAATCTGTCTCTTCAGGCTTAATTGATGGGAATCGTTCTCCATAGGGAATAATTGCCCAGTAGACATTTCCCTCCCCCCCCCCTTGCCACTTTCTGCTGACCCTAAAGTGGGTGGAGGAGGCTTCCAAACCTGGGGATTGGGCATCCTCTCTCTCTCTCACACACAGACTTACTGGGTCTGGTTCCTCCACAATGACATCTGAAAAGAACAGGGGCTACGCTGCTCTCTCTCTCTCTCTCTCTCTTTCACACACACACACACACTTAGTTGCTCTGAAACAAAAGAAAAACAAAGGGAGGGACTGTTTTGCTGACCCTTCCCATGAAGTACTTTCTGCTCAACTTTAATATAAGAACATAAGAGAAGCCATGTTGGATCAGGCCAATGGCTCATCCAGTCCAACACTCTGTGTCACATAAGAACATAAGAGAAGCCATGTTGGATCATGTGAGGAAAAGCCCCCTACTTTTCATACACATGGACATCATGATCACCAGTGTGGTTGCCAGGGTGCCTGGAGTTTTGACTCTCACACATCTGCTCTAAGAAGTGGACTTTGCTTACAGTTTCTAAGGCTTATATGGCAGCTTTGCATTCTACATCTCTGAAGAGTGTTAGCCAGAACTACAGACATGCTCCAGCTGCTCCTTGTGTGCCCAGTCTTGGCCACTGCAGTGGAAGAAGCCAGGCCACCATGTTTCCAGCCTGCCTCCATGGACCTAAGGCTAACAACAGCAGAATCCATCTTGCTTTCCTGACCCAAGCTTACCCTGCCAGGCTGAACTCATTCCTTCTTAGTGGGAAAGTCACACGTACACACCCTAGCCTGCAAGCAACTCATTTACCTCATGAATGGATTAATAGCTCCACTGTTGATCCTAATTGCTCAGCAATACCAGAACAATAAATCTTGCCCAGCAGAAGATGAGATAAGAGGAAGGACATCTCCTGTCTTCATCAAGTCTTTTGTCTTACCCGGGTGGTACCTAGGCCAGTATTTGATTCCCTATTGTCACCTTCCCAGCTAATCCCATTTAACCTTAAGTATCCAGCCATTCCCATTCTCACCCCAGTCTAATACCTTGGAGCCGCCCCAGGCAGCATTGCAGCTTGGAAATTTCCAGCTTCACCAGACTAAGGTGAAGTTCATTGGCCCAAACTGGCATCCAATTAGGTGTCAGCAAGGGATGTCCAGCCTCCTTGGTCATCACAGGGCCTCCCCCTGCTCCTCCCCAAGACCTCCCAGCCCCTGAAGGGTCTGAGAGAGCCTATTTAACCTCTGACCCAACTCCACTCATGTGTGCATCTAACAGTATCCCAGTTCCACTGTCTAGATCCATCCCCAATTCTGGCCACAGTTTTGGGTCCATTTCCCCTGTCCTCTTATGTCGCCATTGGAAACTTTCCCTGAAGACGACGATGGTAAATATGACCCTGTTTGTCTACCCATATATGTTACCCCTATCAATCTATCTGTATTTCCTTAGACCTGTGTGAATGTGTGAGTGTTTTGTATTTTTACCTTGTATGAAAGAAATATTATTCTAAATAAATTACAATTGGTTTTCATTAAATTAGAGTCCATTTTATTGAGCATCACTCTCTGAATGGTTGAGCCTGGTATACATAGATAAAAGATTCCTATTAAAGCTAAGTGTCCATTAAACTAATTCCCCAACCTCGTTTTGAGGGCATTTGGCCTTACAATCAGGCCAGTGGCCCCTCCAGTCCAACACTCTGTGCCACATAAGAACATAAGAGAAGCCATGTTGGATCAGGCCAATGGCCCCTCCAGTCCAACACTCTGAGTCACATAAGAACATAAGAGAAGCCATGTTGGATCAGGCCAGTGGCCCATCTAGTCCAACACTCTGCGTCACACAGTGGCAAAAATTTTTATATATACACACACACTGTGGCTAATAGCCACTGATAGACCTCTGCTCCATATTTTTATCTAAGCTCCTCTTGAAGGTAGCTATGCTTGTGGCCGCCACCACCTCCTGTGGCAGTGAATTCCACATGTTAATCACCCTTTGGGTGAAGAAGTACTTCCTTTTATCCGTTTTAACCTGTCTGCTCAGCAATTTCATCGAATGCCCACGAGTTCTTGTATTGTGAGAAAGGGAGAAAAGTACTTCTTTCTCTACTTTCTCCATCCCATGCATTATCTTGTAAACCTCTATCATGTCACCCCGCAGTCGACGTTTCTCCAAGCTAAAGAATCCCAAGCGTTTCAACCTTTCTTCATAGGGAAAGTGTTCCAGCCCTTTAATCATTTTAGTTGCCCTTTTCTGGACTTTCTCCAATGCTATAATATCCTTTTTGAGGTGCGGCGACCTGAACTGCACACAGTACTCCAAATGAGACCGCACCATTGATTTATACAGGGGCATTATGATACTGGCTGATTTGTTTTCAATTCCCTTCCTAATAATTCCCAGCATGGCGTTGGCCTTTTTTATTGCAAACGCACACTGTCTTGACATTTTCAGTGAGTTATCTACCACGACCCCAAGATCCCTCTCTCGGTCAGTCTCTGCCAGTTCACACCCAATCAACTTGTATTTGTAGCTGGGATTCTTGACCCCAATGTGCATTACTTTGCACTTGGCCACATTGAACCGCATCTGCCACGTTGGCACACACACACGTTTGAAATGGACCTGTTTGGAGATTTCTAAACCTGCCGGAGATCTAAAGCTGCATGGTGGCTGTGGGAGCGGGGCTTCCCCCATCGGCCAGCTGGCTGAGGGCCGGAGGAAGCTTGTAAAACCAGGGGATCCCCCGCTGGGACCTGGGGATTGGGAAGCCTACTCTTGGTTCAGGTGGGCTTGCAAAATTGCCCCCCCACACACACACACCCTTTGTACTGTAGAGCACATTGCTGGGTTCGCTTTCACTCCTTAATAATCCTGCCAAATGTCATTTTGCTGCTTTCTGACGCGAAGATTCCTACGAGTCCTGCAGCCATGCAAAGTAGCTCCTTTGATCTGTCAGCAACCGTCATTTAAGACATGAAATCCCAGACACCACACTCGAATAGGTTGAACGCTGGTTAGAAAAACCTGATTTGCAGCTGTTTGCCCAACAATGACGGTAATTTTAGGTTCATCGCTGAATGTCATCAGGATGCAAATCCACGTTTGCATCACAAAGGTGTAATTTCTAGATAGGCACCTGTTGGTAACTTCACCTCTGCATAGCCACAGTGAGCATAGTTCACAGAATGTGAGCGGGTGGCCCCTTTTCAGAAGGATTCTGGCTCAGTGATAGACTGCCTGCTCGGTATGCAGAATGTCTCCAGCTCAGTGCCTGGCATCTCCAGTTAAAATGGCCGTGGCAGTAGGTGATGTGAAGGCCCTCAGCATGGGAGCCCGTAGAGCCACTGCAAGTCTGAGTAGACAATCCTGAGTTCGATGCAACCGTGGTCTGATTCAGCTGTAAGGCAACTTCATGTGTGTTCAAGATGGATGCCTGTTGTGAATGAGGACTCAAGTGAAGACTTATATGGGTGTTCCTGCGTGGCTCATTGGAGCCATAAGAACGGAGCTTGGGGACATGGGAACAATGGGCAGCAGGAACCAAACCACTGCTGCCCTGGTCCAATCATGGGGCCCCTGTTGGTTTGAATGATCCAATAATGTGCTTGCTTGGGAACCCAGAGTTGTATATAGTTGGCCTCTTTGGCCCAGTTCTCGAGTCTTATAGTGACGCCCTATGCTATGCGGTACCTAATAAAGAGCTGATGATCACTACCACCTCACCTCTTCATTGCCTTGAGCCCACTATATTACAGTACCCAAGAGAACTTGTGGGAGAAGGGACATCCTTCCATCCCTTTCTTCCTCACCTCTTGCTCACCACCCATTCTCCAGTTGCTTTCATCTTCTCTCTTCTCTTCCTCATCGCTGATGTCTCTAACCTTTCCCTTTCCCCAGTCCCCAAGCCTCTTGAAGTGGCCTTGAATTCTTGTCCACCCCATCTCCATGTGTTAGTCTACAGCACCAATTCCTTAAGAACTGCCCTACTGAGAACAGTTGTCCATCTATCCCAGCATCCTGGCTCAAACAGTGGCCAATCAGTAGCAAGCCAATAGGAGTACATAGATGCTGAGAACTCCTCCTGGTGTTGTCTCCTGGCACTGGAATTCTGATGTTCACTGCCTCTAAATGTGGAGGTTCTCTTTAGTCACACACATATATGCATACATACATACATGGGGAATACATGCACATACATCCATATTTGCAGGGCTTTTTTGTAGCAGGAACTCCTTTGCATATTAGGCCACACACCCTTGATGTAGACAATCCTCCAAGAGCTTACAGGGCTCTTAGAGCCAGTTTGGTGTAGTGGTTGCGTGTGTCAAGTCTGCTTCAACTCTGGTCAAGCCTGTGTGTCATCTTTGGTTCAGGGGAAAGCATTCTGAGTAAAAGCCATACTGTATGCCAATGCTGCTAGCTCTACTCTTCCTCCTCCCCCCTTCCTGTCTTTTGTTATGTAGTTTTGCTCTGAAATGGAAGCATGTGAAAGAGATAATAGTGCCTTCTCAGACTGGGCAATGGGGGAGAGGCGCCTTGCCCAAGGCCAGCCGGCCTGAGAACGATTTGTAACATCAATGCGTGAAT
This sequence comes from Heteronotia binoei, assembly GCF_032191835.1. NCBI lineage: Eukaryota > Metazoa > Chordata > Lepidosauria > Squamata > Gekkonidae > Heteronotia > Heteronotia binoei. Next base: position 275,034,374 of record NC_083223.1, read on the forward strand.
ATGCCCTGCATAGTACCCCCTCCCTAAATAATTCCTTTGAAGAATAACTTATATGATTATCCTTACTGTATGTTCCTCAGTCTCTCAATCTCTTAGCTGTTGGATGCAATGATTTCAATAAACTAGAAACTTTTTATCAAAAGGTCTCGTTATTGAATCAGCCGACTTGACAGAGTGTGCAGACTATTATCTGGGAGAACTGTGTTTGATTCCCTACTCTTCCACTTGCAACTGCTGGAAATGCGTTGGGTTGTCCTTGAAAGGGCAGGTGAGGGCTCTCTCAGCCCCACCCACCTCACAGGGTGTCTGTTGTGGGGGAAGAAGATAAATGATATTGTAAGCCACTCTGAGACTCTGATTCAGAGAGGTGTGGGTTATAAATCTATGGTCTTCTTCTCCTCCTTCTTCTTCCAGGGCCTACTGCAAACTCCAGGAGAATTGACTACATCAGGGGTGTATGGCCTGATATGCAAAGGAGTTCCTGCTACAAAAAAGCCCTGCATATCCATACATATCCAGCAAAAAAAAAGAGACGGCCTTTCTCTCCCTTCTCATTCACTGCTTTGTCTTGTCACTAAGGCAACTTCATCATCACCTCGCCCTCTCCTGGTTGTCCCCTGTCATAGCCTTCCCCATTCTCAAGACCTGCATCTGTCCTGTACAAAGCACAATTGGCAGCATTCTTGGTGCCCGAAACATGGGGAATCATGCCAACACTAATAAACTGTATGACAACCAAAACATGATAAGGGAGTGGGCTAAATCGAGGTGTTTAGCAGATGCATTGGAGGGGGAGCTATGTATGATAGAATGGGTTCTTAGGCACTGAAGAGGCAAGGTGGAAGTGATAACGAGCTCTTTATTGAGCACAGCAGGCGTGGCCAACGGTCGCTCTCCAGATGTTTTTCGCCTACAACTCCCATCAGCCCCAGCCAGCATGGCCAATAGCTGGGGCTGATGGGAGTTGCAGGCAAAAAAAAAAACATCTGGAGAGCGACCGTTGGCCACCCCTGGAGTACAGCATGGTAGGTGGCTGCACTAACAAGACTGGAGAACGGGACCCGCTGGGCCAACTATATACAACATTGGGATCCTGCGCTAGCACGTTATTGGGTCATTCAAAGCAGCAAGGGGGCCGTGATTGGAGCAGGGCAGCAGAGATTTGGATCCTACTGCCCATTGTTCCTAAGTCCCTGAGCTCATTCCTTCAGGCACCAAGGAACCAGGCAGAAACACCATTTGGTACACATACATTCATATACATAACACTATGCCAGTTCAGTATTGGGGCAAAGAAATTACACTATGGGTGTTTTCGCACTTACCTTTTACTGGCACGATGACCCTCCTCACGCCGGCGGATCTGCAGTGATTTCGCACTAGAAGCGCCGGCACAGCCCATTGCGCCGGCTACTTCCGTCGCTAAGCCAGCGCAAACGGAAACCGCCAAGAAGCAGGAAAACGTTTGCGCTGGCGACGGAAGTAGCCGGCGCAATGGGCTGCGCCGGCGCTTCTAGTGCGAAATCACTGCAGATCCGCCGGCGTGAGGAGGGTCGTCGCGCCAGTAAAACGTAAGTGCGAAAACACCCTATGACATACCAACGGTTTGAGCTCCGGAATCATACATAATCTCAACAGGCAGTCTCCCTTACTCCATAACACCTTTAAACAACCACGCCAGCCATTGGAATAGAATGCCGCAGGGGGCTGGAACCTTGCCAGTGTTTTTCAAAGAGCACCGCATGTGCTATTATATGCCCAATGAACCAGAGTTGTGGGTGTGCACTTGGTGCATTCGGCTGCTCCCTCTCGCGGCAAGAGATTTATTCCCTTGAGGCTAGAGGTGCTGCTCTGGATAAACTGAGAGAGACGCAGAGATTTGTGTGGATGTGGGGCTGCCGAGTCTAACTCAGATCATATCTGGGGACTTTGGGAGGTGGGGCTGGGAGACCTTAGGGGTGGAGCCAGGAGACTTTCCCTAAAATAAATAAATACAAACTCAGCAGTGCAGTTCCCCTGAATACGGTCTTCATTTCCTTTGCACCCAAGCAGCTGCGAATCTCTCTCTCTCACACACACACACCAAACTGGGTCTCCAGAAGAAGAAGAAGATATTGGATTTATACTCCACCCTTCACTCTGAATCTCAGGGTCTCAGAGAGGCTTGCAGTCTCCTTTACCTTCTTCACCCATAATAGACACCCTGTGAGATAGGTGCGGCTGAGAGAGCTCTCACAGAAGCTGCCTGTCAAGTCTGATGTTTCAATAACGAGACCTTTCTTGATAAAAGTTTCTAGTTTATTGTAACATGTTGTTAGACTATAGAGTTAAATTGAAAGACTGGCGAGTACATAATCAGGGCAAGCATTTAAGGTATACATCAAAGGGATTCTTGAGGGAGGGGTACTCTATGTAGGGCACATTCACACATTGCTGTTACTATTTCGTTCTCAGGCCTGGCCGGCCTTGGCCGTCTTCTTGGCACCAATCCACCTGCATCCTCCTGAGAAGGCATTACTATCTTGTTCCCATATTCCCATTTCAAAGCAGTGCTACATAACAAAGGGAAGGGAGGGGGGAGGACAAGGAGCGATCAAGCTAGCAGCATTGGTATACAGTGTGGTTTTTACCCAGGATCCTTTTCCTGAACCAAAGATGCATCTCTAAACTACAGCAGACTTGACACTGCCCTGTTGTGTTTATAAACTAATGTCATGACTTTGGGATGTGGTTCCTGCCTGGCTCATTGGAGCCTGTAGGACTGAGCTTGGGGACTCAGGAACAATGGGTGGTAGGCTCCACATCCCTGCTGCCCTGCTCCAATCACGGCCCCTCTGCTGGTTTGAATGATTCAATGGCGTGCTTGCGTGGGAACCTGAATGTGTATCAAATAAAGAAGCTATGATCACGACCACCTCGTCTCTTCCATGCGTTGAACACACTATATTTTATGCCCTTTCAAGGACAACCTCTGCCAGAGCTATGGCTGACCCAAGGCCATTCCAGCAGCTGCAAGTGGAGGAGTGGGGAATCAAACCTGGTTCTCCCAGATAAGAGTCTGCATACTTAACCATTACACCAAAGCAAAGGTACCATGCATAGGGTAATCAGCTTGATGACAGCAGTGGGGAAATGTTTGGAGGCAGAAAAATTAACAGCTGTAGTGAGATAAGAATTTTATGCCCCTATTCAGTCCTTGGAGATCCAATGTTCCAAAACTGTGAATTCACTCATGTTCAGCAATTTTAAGCTGATATTTTCTCTTGAAATTTCTTTATTTGAGGTCTGCCACTCTGAGGTTGGCTATAGAATGGCCTGGAAGATTTAAAAAAAATGTTTTCCCTCTGATTTTTGGAAGTTGTGTTTTTTAATGCTGGAGTCATGCCCTTTCTTTCTTTCTTTCTTTCTTTCTTTCTTTCTTTCTTTCTTTCTTTCTTTCTTTCTTTCTTTCTTTCTTTCTTTCTTTCTTTCTTTCTTTCTTTCTTTCTTTCTTTCTTTCTTTCTTTCTTTCTTTTTCTTTCTTTCTTTCTTTCTTTCTTTCTTTCTTTCTTTCTTTCTTTCTTTCTTTCTTTCTTTCTTTCTTTCTTTCTTTCTTTCTTTCTTTCTTCCGTCCTTCCTTCCGTCCTTCCTTCCGTCCTTCCTTCCCTCCCTCCCTCCCTCATCTATCTATCTATCTATCTATCTATCTATCTATCTATCTATCTATCTATCTATCTATCTATCTATCTATCTATCTGTCTGTCTGTCTGTCTGTCTGTCTGTCTGTCTGTCTGTCTGTCATCAATCCATCATCATCATCTATCATCCATCTATCATCTATCATCCATCCATCTATCATCCACCTATTGTCCATCTATCATCCATCTTTCTTTCTTTCTTTCTTTCTTTCTTTCTTTCTTTCTTTCTTTCTTTCTTTCTTTCTTTCTTTCTTTCTTTCTTTCTTTCTTTCTTTCTTTCTTTCTTTCTTTCTTTCTTTCTTTCCTGGTCCATTTCTCCAATGCACAGGGTGAAGGGCATTGCTGACTTTAGACTACAGATATGGAAACCAAGCCCTACAAGGAAAGGCTGAGGGACTTGGAAATGTTCAGTCTGGAAACAGAGGAAGTTGAAGGAGGACATATTTGCTCCTGTGAAGAACATATGAACATTAGAGAAGCCATGTTGGATCAGGCCAATGGCCCATCCAGTCCAACACTCTGTGTCACACAGTGACCAAAACCCCCAGGTGCCATCAGGAGGTCCATCAGTGAGGGCAGGACACTAGAAGCCCTCCCACTGTTGCCCCTCAAAAACCAAGAATACAAAACATCACTGCCTAAGAGAATTTCATCTACACCTTGTAGCCAATAGCCACTGATGGACCTCTGCTCCATATGTTTAATGAAGGAGGATTTGGTTCCCTTATGTTTCATTTGCTGAAATGGTTGATGTTCTGCTTATTACTGCATACTTTAATACAATATGTTCAACTTAAAAAAAAAAGAAAAAGAAAAAGAAAGAAAGACAAACTCCCAGACAATAGTAGGGGTAGAATTCTCTCCAGCCTTGGAAACATTAGGGACTCTCCAAAGCTTGGGAGCTACATAAGAGAAGGCATGTTGGATCAGGCCAATGGCCCATCCAGTCCAACACTCTGTGTCACATAAGAACATAAGAGAAGCCCTGTTGGATCAGGCCAATGGCCCATCCAGTCCCTCTGTGTCACATAAGAACAAAAGAGAAGCCATGTTGGATCAGGCCAGTGGCCCATCCAGTCCAACACTCTGTGTCACATAAGAACCTAAGAGAAGCCTTGTTGGATCAGGCCAGTGGCCCATCCAGTCCAACACTCTGTGTCACATAAGAACATAAGAGAAGCCATGTTGGATCAGGCCAATGGCCCATCCAGTCTAACACTCTGTGTCACATAAGAACATAAGAGAAGCCCTGTTGGATCAGGCCAATGGCCCATCCAGTCCCTCTGTGCCACATAAGAACATAAGAGAAGCCATGTTGGATAAGACCAATGGCCCATCCAGTCCAACACTCTGTGTCACACAGTGGCCAAAAAAAACCCAGGTGCCATCAGGAAGTCCATCAGTGGGGCCAGGACACTTGAAGCCCTCCCACTGTTGCCTCCCCTCCCCAAGAATCCAGAAAACAGAGCATCACTGCCTCAGAGAGCTTCAACAATATGCTGTGGCTAATAGCCACTGATGATCCTCTGCTCCATATGTTGTTTGTGCCTTGTTTTCCTCTACCTTAAGGAATCCCAATGAGGCTCACAACCACCTTCCTTTCCTCTTCTCACAAGAGGCACCTTGTGAAGTAGGTGAGGCTGAGAGAGTTCTGAGAGAACTGTGACTGGCCCAAGGTCACCCAGCAGGTTTCATGTGGAGGAGTGGGACATGGCCTTAAAATTTATTTCAGCTCTCACCATGAATATTAAGGTGAGACTTATTCAGCAAAAATCCTATATTTATTTTATACCGGACACCACAGTAGCTTTTTTTTTTAAGCAATGGACTGAGCACAGTGTGTAACTGTTGGAATTGTGATTGACAGGACGTGACTCTGAAACAGTCATTCATTCGCTGCCACAGGAGGTGGTGGCGTCTACAAGCATAGCCAGGTTCAAGAGAGGATTGGATAAACATATGGAGCAGAGGTCCATCAGTGGCTATGTGGGGCAAGTGATGCTCTGTATTCTTGGTGCTTGGAAGGGGCAACAATGGGATGGCTTCTAGTGTCCTGGCCCCACCGATGGACCTCCTAATGGCACCTGGGTTTTTCGGCCACTGTGTGACAGAGTGTTGGACTGGATGGGCCATTGGCCTGACTCAACATGGCTTCTCTTATGTTTAATTTATTTATTTATTTATTTATTTATTTATTTATTTATTTATTTATTTATTTATCTATGATTTGTATCCCGCCCTTCCCACAAGTGTTGGACTGGATGGGCCATTGGCCTGATCCAACAGAGCTTCTCTTATGCTCTTATATGACACAGAGTGTTGGACTGGATGGGCCATTGGCCTGATTCAACATGGCTTCTCTTATGTTCAGTAATTCAAGTCTTTTTTTCCGGGAAGAAGCTGTTACTCATATCAGTTTTGTATTATACCATGCATTGGTTTTGATGGCGAATGAAAATGGACCCTTTGCACTCTTGTTACAGCTCAAAATATTGCAACAAGGGAAAGATTTAAAAAAAAAAATCCTCCCGCTGCCCAATTAATCAATGGATTGAGGACATTCGAATGCCATCAACAGTTGCATATATGGCTTACAGATGGCAATTGAATATGCTTATTTTTAGATATTTGGAAAGTGTTTCCAGCAACTTATGCCACCATTGTTGTTATAATTTTGTCTCAACCTCAAATACATTTTTAATTTGATTCAGTTGCTGGATTTAAAGGGTTTTTTTCCCTCCTGTTTCTTTTTCTGATTTTGTCTCAACTTCAAATACATTTTTAATCTGATTCAGTTGCTGGATTTAAAGATTATCTTTTCTCCTGTTTCTTTTTCTGATTTTGTGGTTCAGTTGCTGGATTTAAAGGTTTTCCTTTCTCCTGTTTCTTTTTCTGACTTTGTGATTTAGTTGCTGGATTTAAAGGTTTTCTTTTCTCCTGTTTCTTTTCCTGATTTTGCGATTCAGTTGCTGGATTTAAAGGTTTTCCTTTCTCCTGTTTCTTTTTCTGACTTTGTGATTTAGTTGCTGAATTTAAAGGTTTTCTTTTCTACTGTTTCTTTTTCTGATTTTGTCTCGACTTCAAATACATTTTTAATGTGATTCGGTTGCTGGATTTAAAGGTTTTCCTTTTTTTCCCCATTTCTTTTTCTGATTTTTGCAAAGAAGGAAATTAAAAAAAAAACCCTACAAATCATTATTATATAGAAAGCAAGGGGAACCACAGTCAATATTGAGATGCAGAGAGGCAAGCTTTAATCAAGATCGCACGAAAAAACATTTGCATGGCAAACAGAGGTAACATATTTCTAAACAGAAGTAATACATTTTCCACAAACATCCACTGCAGATGAGTTAAAGAGACATAGACAAATAGAGTTCTTCAAAGCATATTAAGAATTGTTTTCGCAAGACCATAGAGAAAAGATCCACACAAGCCATCCAAATCTCTACGGTCCCAGGAATGTCATTGGAAACACCAGGTTGCCCTTGTAGAAATGAAGCAGATGTCCATACCTAACAAGGGCAACCATAGAGAGCTGGTAGGCCTGGAGAGGACCAGTGTCAAAAGTGTCCAGCAACTCTGAATCTAGTCAGTTCTGATCTGGATTCGAGAGGCTCCACACGTCTGACGGTCAAGCCAAAGCGGCCATCGGTTGCGAAACTTACGGTAAGTAAACATGCAATTAGTGTCAGATTTGGGCATGAGTGTTATTTTCAGACATCCATGTCTATTAAAGTTGTGAATCCGGATCCTGCTTTTCAACTAACATTTCACCCCCATCCCTGCGAGGGTGTCCTCCCCGTTTAACAGGGGTAGCCACAGATGCTTCCACCGAAGCGGCCACCACCTAGAGTGCTGCCTCCACCACAGGCGGTGTACCCTGCCACACGGACAGGCTCACAAGAAGCAGAGAGGACTGCCCCCGGGATCGTAACACAACAAGGAGCTGGTTGTATCACCATTTCCGATGGTGGCAACTGGGTGACGCATCCGATGTTGCCCCCGCTGGTGAGGCCGAGGGAACTGGCTGAGGTCGCGCCGCCGTAGTACCCGCCGCACGAACCCAGAGAGCCCAGACCGCTGCCGGGGTAGCCGCATGGGGAGCCGCAAGCTGGAAGGCAGGATGGGACAGCGCAGGATGGGCCGCAGCTGGGGAAGTAACCGCAGGACATCTTGAGTAGAAGGAGTTGAGTCTGGAATGACAGTGGAAGGAAGCGAGTTTACATTTTTGGCAGTGGAAGGAAATGGTCGAGATCAACCAGGAAAACTGGGCATGATCGAGAAGAAAAAGAGATTGGATTTTTTCTAAAAAAAAAAATTATATTGCTGATTTATTCATTAAAGTTGCAAGAAAATCATACGATCAATACTCAGCATAAATACATAAAACAAAGGTCAAAGGTGGTTAGATACGGAAAAAAAAATTAAGTTTCACAAATCATGTCATTACATTTAGTCATCCCCATTTTAGGAGGAGGAGGAGAAGAAGATGATGTTGGATTTATATCCCACCCTATACTCTGAATCTCAGAGTTTCAGAGTGGTCACAATCTCCTTTACCTTCCCCCCCCTCCACAACAGACACCCTGTGAGGTAGGTGGGGCTGAGAGAGCTTTCACAGCAGCTGCCCTTTCAAGGACAACTCCTACAAGAGCTATGGCTGACCCAAGGCCATTTCAGCAGGTGCAAGTGGAGGAGCGGGGAATCAAACCTGGTTCTCCCAGATAAGAGCCTGCACACTTAATCACTACACCAAACTGGCTCTCATTTTCATAAGATTTTTGACTTCCAGTCTCTTGTAACCAACCGTATAATCTATCCCATTTATCTACCGCTATTTGTCTCAATTTTCCATTTAGTAAGGCCATTAAAATATCTAATTCTACTATATTCAATATCTTCTCGAACTGATTAAAGATCCCACAGCTGTCCCACTGGGGAGGGACGGTGGTTCAGTGGAAGAGCATCTGCTAGGTAAGCAGAAGGCCCCAGGTTCAATCCCCGGAATCTCTGACTAAAAACTGTCCAGGCATGAAAAACCTCAGCTTGAGACCCTGGAGAGCCGCTGCCAGTCCGAGTAGACCAGGGGTGGCCAAACTTGCTTAACGTGAGAGCCAAATAGAACAAACATCATATGTTTGAGAGTCGCATGACATGAACACCAGATATTGGAAAGAAGGAAGGAAGGAAGGAAGGAAGGAAGGAAGGAAGGAAGGAAGGAAGGAAGGAAGGAAGGAAGGAAGGAAGGAAGGAAGGAAGGAAGGCAAATAGATGGGAGGAGGGAGGAACAGATGGAAAGAAAGCACCTTTAACTTTCAATCCATTCTCCAAGGTGTTAGCTAGCTTGGCTCGGAGAAGTGATTTAAAGAGACAAATGCTTTCTCCAATCCGGCTAACAGGGCAGCTTTCTCGAGAGCCACACAATATGTGTGAAAGAGCCACATGTGACTCCCGAGCCACAGTTTGGCCACCTCTGGAGTAGACAGTACTGACTTTGACGGACCAAGGGTCTGATTCAGTATAAGGCAGCTTCATATGTTCATATGTTCACAGGTAACCCTATCTTCTTTCCAGCTGGTTCTTTGACATCACTCCCAGGTTCTTTATAAATGCTATACAGGGCCCCCACCCCACCCTCGGAAAAAGAGATGCCAGAAAAATGAAGGAGAAACACACAGATGCCCCTCGTGAACTTTAAAACTTGTTCGTCCCGAGAATTTGTCCACAAAGAGGTTCTGGAACTTTCTTTCACCACATTCCGCCAGAAAACAAACAAGCCCTGGTGCTACATATCTTAAATTACTCCCAGTTTTAAACAGGCATCTTTATAGTGTTTCCACACCATGATAGGACAATCTGCATTTATGGTGCCATTTTGTGGAAAAAAATAGGTGGTGGAGCTCATCCAGGGACTGGTATGCAGCTGCACAGACTACTCAATGGACAAGCAGGTGGGACTCTCAGAAGAAGAAGGTGGAACTCTCCGAAAGGTTCAGGAGCTGTGCTCCTGTGAGCGCCCACTGAATCTGAGGCCTGTATGGTACAGATTGCATATTGCTTCATAGACGACCAAAAGAGATGACAGGCTAGCAAAAGAAACACATCCCTGTGAATCGAAGGACTCCTTATTTTAAACATGGACTTACCAAGCTTGTTGAGGTTCGGAAGTCAAGCGAAGCAGAAGCTGTAGGAAGAGTCTGCTCTCCTGAGCGCTTTTATACAGTTTGTTGAGGGATAAGGGGGCATGATTCATACCCGTAACATCAAATTTCCTGCCTTTGCCTCAAGCCAAAGTGCTTTCTTTATTTACTTCAGTCACGCATGTCTATCCATTGCCCTCCCCATTTAATAAAACATGTATTACAGCCTGCAATCCTTTCATTTTAGAAGATTATAGACCTCACCGGGATGCTCTAATCTTCTCCCCTTCGAAATTGGTTAAGAATCAGTCTGTTCCATTCATTTTGAGGAGGTCAGCATTTACCTTCAACTTAAGTTCCTTGTGAGTTTACCTACCACCTGGCTAGAGCCCAAAGCTATGGCGTGATGGATTAGAGCATGGCTCGGTGGGTGGGGCCACCTCGTAGCAGAAAGCGATCTGTTTGGCATGCAGAAGGTCCCAGGTTGAAGCCCTGGTGTCTTCAGTTTAAAGGATCAAATAGTAGTTGCAGCGAAATAAACATATGGAGCAGAGGTCCATCAGTGGCTATTAGCCACAGCGTATTGTTGGAACTCTCTGTCTGGGGCAAGTGATGCTCTGTATTCTTGGAGCTCGGAAGGGGCAACAGCGTGAGGACATCTAGTGTTCTGGCCTCACTGATGGACCTTCTGATGGCATCTCATTTTTTTTTTTTTTTTGCCACTGTGTGACAGAGTGTCACAAAGGATGGGCCATTGGCCTGATCCAACATGGCTCCTCATATGTTCTTTTGTCTGGGGCAGTGATGCTCTGCATTCTTAATATGTTAATCTTAGAGTCTTTGACTGCTTTTAAGTTTGTAAGTTGCTTGAATTGCAATGGCCAATAGTTTTACGCAATAAATTTTAACTGTACTGTACTGTATTCTTGGGGTGGGGGGGGCAAAAGTGGAAGGGCTTCTAGTGTCCTGGCCCCACTGATGGACCTCCTGATGGTGCCTTGTTTCTTTTGGCCACTGTGTGACACAGAGTGTTGGACTGGATATGCCATTGGCCTGATCCAACATGGCTTCTCTTATGTTCTTATGTGACCCAGAGTGTTGGACTGGATGGGCCATTGGCCTGATCCAACATGACTTCTCTTCTGTTCTTATGTGACAGAGTGTTGGACTGGATGGGCCATTGGCCTGATCCAACATGGCTTCTCTTATGTTCTTATGTGACACAGAGTGTTAGACTGGATGGGCCATTGGCCTGATCCAACATGGCTTCTCTTATGTTCTTATGTGACACAGAGTGTTGGACTGGAGGGGCCATTGGCCTGATCCAACATGACTTCTCTTCTGTTCTTATGTGACACAGAGTGTTGGACTGGATGGGCCATTGGCCTGATCCAACATGACTTCTCTTCTGTTCTTATGTGACACAGAGTGTTGGACTGGATGGGCCATTGGCCTGATCCAACATGGCTTCTCTTATGTTCTTATGTGACACAGAGTGTTGGACTGGAGGGGCCATTGGCCTGATCCAACATGGCTTCTCTTCTGTTCTTATGTGACACAGAGTGTTGGACTGGATGGGCCATTGGCCTGATCCAACATGACTTCTCTTCTGTTCTTATGTGACACAGAGTGTTGGACTGGAGGGGCCATTGGCCTGATCCAACATGGCTTCTCTTATGTTCTTATGTGACACAGAGTGTTGGACTGGAGGGGCCATTGGCCTGATCCAACATGGCTTCTCTTCTGTTCTTATGTGACACAGAGTGTTGGACTGGATGGGCCATTGGCCTGATCCAACATGGCTTCTCTTATGTTCTTATGTGACACAGAGTGTTAGACTGGATGGGCCATTGGCCTGATCCAACATGGCTTCTCTTCTGTTCTTATGTGACACAGAGTGTTGGACTGGATGGGCCACTGGCCTGATCCAACATGGCTTCTCTTATGTTCTTATGTGACACAGAGTGTTGGACTGGATGGGCCATTGGCCTGATCCAACATGGTTCTTATGTGAAACAGAGTGTTCGACTGGATGGGCCATTGGCTAGATCCAACATGGCTTCTCTTACATTCTTATGAAAGAACTTCATCAGATGAGTTGCTATCGAAAAAGACAACACTGACCTTCATAGACTGATTGGGTTCATGAGTTCATGATAGAGTAGTGTTCCAGACATGTCGCTAAACAATAGCCTCATGCAGTATAAAAGATCTAATGAAAACTCTAATAGGAATAGAATAATAAAAGAAAATGGGAGCAATGAATTGCTCTAGGAAAAGTATACTATATGGAATGTGATAAAAATGTAAAAAAAAGAAAAGAAAAGAAAGATCTAGCTGCAGTGATTCATGCAAGTCACCTCCAGATTAGACTACTGTAACTCTCTCTATGTGGAGCAACCCTTGACCTTGCTAGTCTGTAGATAGGGGCACTACAGACTATAAATTGCAGAAAGTCTCAGAACAACCAGCAAATTCCACAGAACAATCAGCACAGTCAACAACCACCTTCCTTATCTTCAAACCCCTTCCAACCCTCCCAGCAATTAACACGGAACAATGGTCACATTCAACAGCCAGTTTCCTTATCACTACCCTTCCAGGAAGCCCCACCAAACAATGGGCACATCCACAAACCAATTGCCCTTTCATCACACCCCCTCCAGCCTAGAAATAGCAGCTCTCCAGCAGCCCTGGCCCCACTCAATGCACAGCAGCCAAGATGGTCTGAGCGCCTGCTCCGGCTGCAACACCACTGAGGATGTTCTCCGCAGCTGAGAATGAAACGTCTGAAAGGAAAACTTTCTCCAGTAGAACATGGCACTTGATCCCGAAAGATTCTACAAACCCTAAAAAAAGTTAAAGTTCTGTAAGTCCATTTTCACTTTTTTCTTAACCGCATAAACTAGGGTTGCCAAGAAATATCTGGGGACTTTGGGGGTGGAGCCAAAAGACATTAGGGGTGGAGCCAGAAGCCAGGGTGTGACAAGCATAAATGAACTCCAAGGGAGTTCTGGCCATCACATTTAAAGGGGTGGCACACCTTTTCAATCCCTTCCTTCCCTAGGAAATAATGAAGGATAGGGTCACCTTCTTTTTCGGCTCATAGAGTTGGACCCCCTGGTCCAATCTTTTTGAAATTTAGGGGGTATTTTGGGGAGAGGCACTAGATGCTATACTGAAAATTTGGTGCCTCTACCACAAAAAACAGCCCCCCCCCCCAGAACCCAGATACCCGCTGATCAATTCTCCATGATTTTCTATGGGATTAAATCTCCATAGGGAATAACAGAGTTCCCAGCAGACATTTCCCTCCCCTCCCGCCACTTTCTGACGACCCTGAAGCGGGGGGAGGGTCTTCAAACAGGGGGATCCCCTGCCCCCACCTGGGGATTGGCAACCCTACCATAAACCCAGGAAAATTAGTCCTTTTAAAAACAGAAATTTTGTCCATCTATCCACCACATTTCAACTATTGTCAAAAATCACTAAGTGTCCCTTTACCTTCCAACGACTTTCAACATATTTTTGGAAATATCTGCCATTCTTTTCTGATTTCTGATCCAATTTGAAATAGCTGTAGTTACGATGTTGTTTAATTTTTTCCTCCGGTTTATTTTGATGTTGTTGTAGTGTTGTAAGCTGCCCTGAGCCCGCTTGCAGGATAAGAAGATGAAGAAGATATTGGATTTATATCCCGCCCTCCACTCCGAAGAGTCTCAGAGCGGCTCACAATCTCCTTTCCCTTCCTCCCCCACAACAGACACCCTGTGAGGTAGATGAAGATATTGGATTTATATCCCGCCCTCCACTCCGAAGAGTCTCAGAGCAGCTCACGATCTCCTTTACCTTCCTCCCCCACAACAGACACCCTGTGAGGTAGATGAAGATATTGGATTTATATCCCGCCCTCCACTCCGAAGAGTCTCAGAGCGGCTCACCATCTCCTTTCCCTTCCTCCCCCACAACAGACACCCTGTGAGGTAGATGAAGATATTGGATTTATATCCCACCCTCCACTCCAAAGAGTCTCAGAGCGGCTCACAATCTCCTTTCCCTTCCTCCCCCACAACAGACACCCTGTGAGGTAGATGAAGATACTGGATTTATATCGCGCCCTCCACTCCGAAGAGTCTCAGAGAAGCTAACCATCTCCTTTCCCTTCCTCCCCCACAACAGACACCCTGTGAGGTGGGTGGGGCTGGAGAGGGCTCTCACAGCAGCTGCCCTTTCAAGGACAACCTCTGCCAGAGCTACGGCTGACCCAAGGCCATGCTACCAGGTGCAAGTGGAGGAGTGGGGAATCAAACCCGGTTCTCCCAGATAAGAGTCCAAACACTTAACCACGACACCAAACTGGCTGTCCTAAGGTGGGGTATAAATTGAAAAAAAAAATTAAATTAAAGGTAGAGGACAATGTGGTAAAAGCAGGGAAATATTAGTACATAAGAAGAGCTCTGCTGGATGAGACCAGCGATTAGGGTTGCCGAGTCCCCAAGTGACATCATCGCGCCGGCATTTCCAGGAAAAAAATCTATGCTTTTCCTGGATGCTCTAGCATTTGGGAAGGTAAAAACTCTATGATACCTATTGTACCATAGAGTTTTCCCTCCTCAAATGCTAGACCGTCCTAGAGTGGCTGGTGCATGGCAGTGCCATGACGTCATTCGCGGTGACATCATTGTTCTGTTGTTGTCGGGGCAGGTTACCCCCTTTGACCCAATGTGGGCCGGCGGGTTGGGAACCTCCCGGGCGGGAGAACCCCCACCCAACCTGGGGGCGTAGCAGCCTATCAGCGATCCATCTACTCCAGTATGCTTTCGCACACTGTGGCCAATAGGAGGTCTAACAATTAGGCGTAGAGCCCAAGGCCTTTTCCTGATGCTGTCTTCTGGCTCTGGGATGTAGAAGTTTAGTGCTCTGAACATGGAAGTTCCCCTCAGTTCCCATGGCAAGTAGCTGTGGATAGACCTATCACTACACCAGTTTGGTGTAGTGGTTAAGTGTGCAGACTCTTATCTGGGAGAACCAGGTTTGATTCCCCACTCCTCCACTTGCACCTGCTGGCATGGCCTTGGGTCAGCCAGAGCTCTGGCAGAGGTTGTCCTTGAAAGGGCAGCTGCTGTGAGAGGCCTCTCCAGCCCCACCCACCTCACAGGGTGTCTGTTGTGAGGGGAGAAGACATAGGAGATTGTAAGCCGCTCTGAGTCTCTGATTCAGGGAGAAGGGCGGGATATAAATCTGCAATTCTTCTTCTTCTTCTTCTCTTCCTTCATGCACCTATCTAATCTTCTTTTAACCTATCTAATCTCCCATTCCTGTGGCCATCACTAATAATAATAATACATTTTATTTATATCCCCTCCCTCCCCACCGAAGCATGCTCAGGGCGGCTCACAACATATAAATATGGTATACAATAAAACATCCGTATAATTCAATAAATAATACATTAAATAAAAAACATTGTTTTAAAACCAACATTACTATTAAAAATTAACATTTATGGTGCTACATCTCAGATCTTCTGTGAATTTAGTGGCTGGATACGTCTACAGCGGGTCTAACTTAGCTCTATATTTAGGCTCTACATCTATAACTTAGCTCTACATCACATGGCATTCTGTACCAACCAGAGTTTCTTAATGGATTTCAAAATCAGATAGCATAGAGTTCGTGACAATAGTCTGGTCTCAAGGTAACCACATGAGTTCATGTGGATGGATCAGTTGATGGCTGTCTTCTAAATGAGGGTGGAAGAGTGCATTTTTTTCCACAGCTCCATCAACTTATTTTTTCCAGCAATAATGCAGGTTCCATTTTAATTGCTAGGACCTTAACTTGAGTTAGCGAGTATCAGCTGGACTGCATCGAAAGTGGGAAACATTCTGTTCTCCAACAGCTCGTCCTTCCCAACCAACATGACCTCCATCTTGTCAGGATGTCACATCCACGCGTTCCCCCTGAGCCATTTTGGTGTATCGGTTTAGGGTGCGGACTCTTATCTGGGACTCTTATCTAGTCACTCCTCCACTTGCAGCTGCTGAAATGGCCTTGGCCGTAGCTCTCACAGAGTTGTCCTTGAAAGGGCAGCTGCTGGGAGAGTCCTCTCAGCCCCACCTCCCTCACAGGGTGTTTTTTGTGGGGGAGGAAGATAAAGGAGATTGTGAGCCGCTCTGAGATTCAGAGTGAAGGCTGGGATATAAATCCAATACCATCATCATCAACAGCAGAAAGGCACTGATCAGGACACCTACAAAATCACCTTCCCATCCGATAACAAAATTTAGAACTGGTTATCCTCAACATATTGATGAAATCCTATTAATGCCCAGCCTCCGCTAATTTGGCTCACCAATGCTCATATTCTACACACACACACTACACTTGATCTTAGCCAAAAGGCCGAGAAGTGATTAAGTGTGCGGACTCTTATCTGGGAGAACCAGGTTTGATTCCCCACTCTTCCACTTGCACCTGCTGGCATGGCCTTGGGTCAGCCATAGCTCTGGCAGAGGTTGTCCTTGAAAGGGCAGCTGCTGTGAGAGTCCTCTCAGCCCCACCCACCTCACAGGGTGTCTGTTGTAAAGGAGGGAGATAAAGGAGATTGTGAGCCGCTCTGAGACTCTTTGGAGTGGAGGGCGGGATATAAATCCAATATCTTCATCTACCTCACAGGGTGTCTGTTGTGGGGGAGGAAGGGAAAGGAGATTGTGAGCCGCTCTGAGACTGTTCGGAGTGGAGGGCGGGATATAAATCCAATATCTTCATTTACCTCACAGGGTGTCTGTTGTGGGGGAGGAATGCAAAGGAGATTGTGAGCCACTCTGAGACTCTTGAGTGGAGGGCGGAATATAAATCCAATGTCTTCAATGTCTTCTTCATACTCTCAATATTGTTTTATACGGACCAAGGGTTGTTTTGTAGAAAACTAGGTGGTGGAGCTCATCCAGGGATTGGTATGCAGCTGCACCTACTGTTCAATGGACAAGGTGGGGAGGAGGAGGTGGAACTCTCAGAAAGGTCCAGGGGCTGTGCTCCTGTGAGCTCCCGCTGAATCCGAGGCTAGCCCAGAAAGTTGTATTTTGCAATAATCTCTAAACCACAAATGAATATTAGCTGAGGTCTTAAGATCTCCTACGGCCTTCAAGAAACCCAGGGCTTTTTTGAACAGGAATGCACAGGAATGACCCTGGAGGTCCCTTCTGACTCTATGATTCTCTGAGTTCCTGCTGGGCTTTTTCTACCAAAAAAGCCCTGAAGAAACCAATTAGACTCACTAGGCCAACAGCAAGCTTGCTCAAAGTCCTATATTTTTTTGACAGCGCTTACATCATCATCCTGAAGTGGTTGTCCCATTTTGACTTTTCAACCTTTATTTCTTGATGAGTTGTGCCTGCCCGAGGTGACAGCATCTTCCAAAGCAAAGCAAAACAAAATGCAACCAAAATAGGTGGTTGGGGGTGGGAGGAGAGGTCCTGGAGATTATGTCAGATGGGATATGTAAGTTCTCTTGATGTTTGGCATAACCATGGATGGGATTCTAGCAGGAGCTCCTTTGCCTATCAGTCCACACACCCATGATGCAGCCAATCTTCCAAGAGCTTACAAAAAAGAGCCCCGTAAGCTCTTGGAAGATTGGCTACATCAGGGGATGTGTGGCCTGATAGGTAAAGGAGCTCCTGCTAGAATTCCACCATGCCAGCCTGCCGGAACTGTGTTGAGCATATATATGAACATATGAAGCTGCCTTATACTGAATCAGACCTTTGGTCCATCAAAGTCAGTATTGTCTTCTCAGACTGGCAGCGGCTCTCCAGGGTCTTCAGCTGAGGTTTTCCACACCTATTTGCCTGGACCCTTTTTTGGAGATGCCAGGGATTGAACCTGGGACCTTCTGCTTACCAAGCAGATGCTCTACCACTGAGCCACCGTCCCTTCCTGTGCGTTCCTGCACACAACCCCCCCCCCCCATCATCCTGGAAGCGCTGGCCAATTTCAAAATGCCCAGGTGTTTCCTGATCAGTTATGTCACAGAGTGACTTCGGTTCTGCTGAAAATGGAGGGGACTTCTCCAGATATCCAGGGTTCCAACTCTTTTCATCTTCAGCACCACAACTGGAATGATCATCCTGAATCTGGTGGCCAGTTTGAGACACCCAGATTCATCTTCTGAGGAGTTGTGCATGTCTCAACCGGATATCTGTATAAGCAGGCCTCGGATTCAGCAGGAGCTCACAGGACCGCAGCTCCTGAACCTTTCAGAGGGTTTCTCTTCCCCACCTTGTCCATTGAATAGTAGTGGCAGCTGCATAACAATCCCTGGATGAGCTTCGCCACCTATTTTTCCACAAAACGACCCCTGTGTATAAGTATTATCCTTAGTAAGAAGAGCTTTAATCCATTCTGAAAAAAAAAACTATCAACTATCACTTAGCAATATTGATTCTCATTCTTAGTTTCTGGTAATGGACTTATACGATCCATTTGAACATCTGGCCATACTCCACTTGATCTTTGATGTTTGGGAGTTTTTGGGAAACCCTGACTCCTCCATCTCTTAAGAACATAAGAGAAGCCATGTTAGATCAGGCCAATGGCCCATCCAGTCCAACACTCTGTGTCACATAAGAACAGAAGAGAAGCCCTGTTGGATCAGGCCAATGGCCCATCCAGTCCAACACTCTGTGTCACATAAGAATATAAGAGAAGCCATGTTGGATCAGGCCAATGGCCCATCCAGTCCAATACTCTGTGTCACACAGTGGCAAAAAATTTTATACACACACACACACACACACTGTGGCTAATAGCCACTGATGGACCTCTGCTCCATATTTGTATCTAACCCCCTCTTGAAGGTGGCTATGCTTGTGGCTGCCACCACCTCCTGTGGCAGTGAATTCCACATGTTAATCACCCTTTGGGTGAAGAAGTACTTCCTTTTATCCGTTTTAAACGCTTATAATGTTTAATGTAATTTTATCCATTTGTATAATCAACCCTGAACTATGTTGCTAGCCGCCCTGAGCCTGCTCCGGCAGGGAGGGCGGGATACAAATAAAATTTGTTGTTGTTGTTGTTGTTTATCTCTTCATAGTCAACCACCTGAAGACCCTAGGAAAGGTGAGATGAACTGCTGATTTGAATTTTTTTTTATTTTCCAGAAGAAAAGGGAAATGAAAATAGAAAAGTAATAATACATCTATCAAGAAAAATAGAATACATTCTGCATGTTGCTATACAATTCAAATAATAATAAAAAAGTTTCATCACGCTTAATCTCCCATCACAATAATCGTATAGAATTATATTGTAAGTTCCCACTTAGGTTATCAATTTAGCTTGTATTTCTACCATATAGATTGAAGAATATTAACTACAGTTCACACCAAAGCAATTTAAGTGTCTAGCCATATATATATAACTTCTTCTGAGATGAACTGCTTATTCCAGGGGTGGCCAATGGTAGCTCTCCAGATGTTTTTTGCCTACAAGTCCCATCAGCCCCAGCCAGCATGGCCAATGGCTGGGGCTGATGGGACTTGTAGGCAAAAAACATCTGGAGAGCTACCGTTGGCCAACCCTGGCTTATGCCAATGAAGATCCTGTGAATTTAGGGGGAGATATTTGCGAGTCTCCTGCATTGTGCAGGGGGTTGGACTAGATGACCCTGGAGGTCCCTTCCAACCCTATTATTATATGATTCTAGATGCTGTGGATTGGACTTTTGACCTTTTGCATGCTAAGCAGATGCTCTACGACTGAGCCATGGCCCCTCTAACCGCCTCTTCAAGATTGAAAGTGAAGCTTTCAATAGGCTATTCCAGAAACCAGAGGCTGCCACTGAGGAAGGCCCTCTGTTGTGGACCCACCGAACACGTTTTGTTGGCTCGATGGCACAGTCAGAAGGGCTTCTTGTGGTCTTAGTTCCCAGGGAGAAACCTATGGGAGAAGACTGTCTTTCAGATACCGCAATCCCAAGTCAATGTAGGACATCAAAGGTCAAAAACGCCACCTCAAATTGAGCTCAGGCAGCCAGCAATAGCAGAGTCAAATTCTCCTGAGAGCTCCAACCAGCAATCTAGGAGTAGCCTCTGAACTTTCTCCAGGGGTAACCCCAAGCAGAATGCACAGCAATCACCCAGTCCCATAACTAAGGTATGGGTCTGATTGAACTAGGAATGGATGCAGCTGACACAGCATGAAAACTGTGCACTTTTCTAAGCATAACCATGCGGCTGCAAACTATCTTTCCAGGAAAGAGGTAGACTCTTCAAGCTCTAGTTTGTGATCATGCACCGGACCATTTGCATGTAATTTGTTTCGCGTGTGATGTACAGCTTCTAAAGTTCACTGCTGCTTTCTTTGAGATTCAGTGCTAATGGACACCTTGAACGGAGCTAAAAAGGAAGAAAGAAAGAAAGAAAGAAAGAAAGAAAGAAAGAAAGAAAGAAAGAAAGAAAGAAAGAAAGAAAGAAAGAAAGAAAGAAAGAAAGAAAGAAAGAAAGAAAGAAAGAAAGAAGTCAACTGAGTCAGTTTTATGAAACTTTGGGGGCAATACGAAAATGACTAAATTGAATAGGAATCTAGCTGCAATCTTATTATTAGGGGCAAAAGCTGTGTTAGCACAAAGTTGGAAGGAGAAAACAAAACTGTGCCTATGCTTTGAAGTTGATGGTTCATTGACCCAGAAGGGAATGGGAAAAGAGAATTGATAAACTTCCTTAGTGCAGAGGAAAAGGGGTCCATTTAAGTGGGCCCATTTGTTTTGTCTAATTCCATCTGGAGAATAGCTCTCTCTCACCTGGACACCATCTTAATGGCTGCCATTACCACACGGAACAGACCACATGGCTGTCTGTTAATATCTGATAAATTGGCAACACAGTTATTGATAGCTGATAATCCCTTATAAAAAGCGGATTTTGAGGAGAAATGGTCCCCATTTTTTAAAGTTGCTTCTCCAAATACTATGGACTGCTGATTGCCAAAGAAATACACAGATTTCCTCTTTTATTGATTTGCCATCTCAATTCTGTTTTTTTTTTTTTTTTTTTTTTTTTACTATAATGTCTATAACACTTCAGTCTGTATTTACTGATTTCTGAGCCTGCCTTGGCAGGGGAGGGTGGGATATAAAAATATATTTTATTATTATTATTATTATTATTGTTGTTGTTGTTGTTGTTGTTGTCTTATTCGCTTGCTCCTCTTATTTATTTTAATATTTTTTTTTGTTTTGCAATTTTAAAATAAAAATTTGAAAGAAAAAAAGAAAAAGAAAAAAGCTCACACACCTCACGGCGGAATCTGACGCCAGGAGGGACACAGAGACTTGAGGGTGCAAGGGAATAGATTATATCTTCACAGAGTCTTCAGGAAAGTAACCTTTGACCCAGAAGGGAATGGGAAAAGAGAATTGATAAACTTCCTTGGCACAGAGGAAAAGGGGTCCATTTAAATGGGCCCATTTTTTTTTTGTCTTAATTCCATCTGGAGAATAGCTGTCTCTCACCTGGACACCATCTTAATGGCTGCCATTACCACATGGAACAGACCACATGGCTTTCTGTTAATATCTGATAAATTGGCAACAGTTATTGATAGCTGATAATCCCTTATATAGAGTGGATTTTGAGGAGAAATGGTCCCCATTTTTTAATGTTGCATCTCAAAATACTATGGACTGCAGATTGCCAAAGAAATATGTAGATTTCATCTTTTATTGATTTGCCATCTAAATAAGAACATAAGAACATAAGAGAAGCCATGTTAGATCAGGCCAATGGCCCATCCAGTCCAACATTCTGTGTCACACAGCGGCCAAATATATATATATATATATATATATATATACACACACACACACACACACACTGTGGCTAATAGCCACTGATGGACCTCTGCTCCATATTTTTATCTATCTGCTCCATATTTTTATCTAAATACTGCTTATTTTTTTTACTATAATGTCTATGACACTTCTGTATGTATTTATTGATTTCTTTTATTGTCTCATCTGCTTGCTCCTGTTATTTTTCTTAATAATGTTTTTTTTTTTTGCAATTTTAAAATAAAAATTTGAAAGAAAAAAAGAAAAAGAAAAAAGCTCACACACCTTACAGCAGAATCTGACGCCAGAAGGGACACAGAGACTTGGGGGTGCAAGGGAATAGATTATATCTCCCCAGAGTCTTCAGGAAAGTAATTGTTGACCCAGAAGGGAATGGGAAAAGCTCTCTTATCTGGGAGAACCAGGCTTGATTCCCACTCCTCCACTTGCACCTGCTAACATGGCCTTTGTGTCAGCCATAGCTCCGGCAGAGGTTGTCCTTGAAAGGGCAGCTGCTGTGAGAGCCCTCTCCAGCCCCACCCACCTCACAGGGTGTCTGTTGTGGGGAAGGAAGGTAAAGGAGATTGTGAGCCACTCTGAGACTCTTCAGAGTGGAGGGCGGGATATAAATCCTATATCTTCATCTACCTCACAGGGTGTCTGTTGTGGGGGAGGAAGGAAAAGGAGATTGTGAGCCGCTCTGAGACTCTTCAGAGTGGAGGACGGGATATGTCCAATATCTTCTTCTTCTTTCTGCTGGGTTTTTTCTACAATGGTGATGTCAGGAAGTGTGGCCTAAAGATGCAAATGAGTCCCTGCTGGGTTTTTACTACAAAAAGCCTTTCTCCTCCTCCTCCTTCTTCTTCCAGGGTGTTTCCATTTCAAGCTGGTTTCCCTCTCCCCTTCCTGACACAATATGTTTAATGGTTCCATTTAAGTGGGCCTGGTTTTTTTTTTTGTCTAATTCCATCTGGAGAATAGCTGTCTCACACCTGGACACCATCTTAATGGCTGCCATTACTTTCCTTGGAGGGTTTTCAACAGAGGCTAGATGGCCATCTGACAGCAATGAAGATCCTGTGAATTTAGGGGGAAGTGTCTGTGAGTTTCCTTCATTGTGCAGGGAACTGAACTTGATGACCCTGGAGGTCCCTTCCAACTCTAGGATTCTATAGGAAGAAGAAGAAGAAGAAGAAGATATTGGATTTATATCCCGCCCTCCACTCCGAAGAGTCTCAGAGCGGCTCACAATCTCCTTTCCCTTCCTCCCCCACAACAGACTCCCTGTGAGGTGGGTGGGGCTGGAGAGGGCTCTCACAGCAGCTGCCCTTTCAAGGACAACCTCTGCCAGAGCTATGGCTGACCCAAGGCCATTCCAGCAGGTGCAAGTGGAGGAGGGGGGAATCAAACCCGGTTCTCCCAGATAAGAGTCCTCACACTTAACCACTACACCAAACTGGAAGCAAACACACAGGAAACTCAAAATGTTGCACTTTCAGAAGCACCACAGAAATTCCCAACATGACTCTGATGTACTTCTGAAGAATGGGAGAAAAGAATCTGCACGGAAAAAAAATGGCCACCCCACCTGGCACTGCTAATGGGACTATGGTTGCCAATCCCCAATCACTCTACACAAACTTGGCATTAGACCAAAGGCCATGAACAAAATTCCAATAGTCGATACAACTCTGGATACTTGTAGAAATATGGTACCCTTCCAACTCTAGGATTCTATGATTCTAAGTTGGTACCAAATTCTGCTGTCCATTACTTCCTCCTTGTTGGTAGACCCAGACAGTACCGGTAATTATGATTCATTCCTGAGGAAGCAGTCCTCAATCCAACAGGTACGGCTACATGAGTCCCAGGCTTATATCGTGTTTCATCAACCCTTCTACTTGGCCGTTTATCCTTCAATCCGGAACCCGTGCTTAGGTCACAGCTCACAACAGCTTTCTGAAAATCTTTCTTTTTTGCGCAAGTGTGTGTAGGAGATTCTAAGATTGTCTGGCAACCTTGAGTTCTAGTTCTTTACCATTAGGCATGTCTAGGTTGTGAGTTAGACTTGTTTTTAGGGGTTGAGAGAGCTCTGAAAGAACTGTGACCAATCAGTTTGGGGGAGCGGTTAGGAGTAGCTGATTCTAATCTGGAGAGCTAGTTTTGATTCCTCACTCCTCTGCATGCAATCAGCTGGGTGACCTTGGGTCAGTCACAGTTAGAGCTCTCTCAGTCCCATCTACCTCACATGAGGAGGGTTGAGTCTGAGCTGTCACCTCAAAGGACTGCCCAATAAAAGAGGGAGCTGTAAGGAGGAGGCTCTAATGAGCATGTGCAGAGGGCGTAGCCATCAACACTTATTTTTTTTTTGGGGGGGGGGGTTTGTCTGTTTCTAGGGTTGCCAAATTCTAGATGGAGGCTGGAGATTGCGTGGGATTTCAACTGATCTCCAGACCACGGAGATCGGTTCCTCTGGAGAACACAACTGCTTTGGAAGGTGGACTCTATGACATTCTATGCTTCTGGGGTCCCTCACCTCCCCAAACCCTACCCTCCCTAGAATGGCATAGTGGTTTAGAGTGGCAGATTCTAATTCAGCGAAGAAGAAGAAGAAATGACCACACCATACAAAGAAAAAGGGCATAAGAACATAAGAGAAGCCATGTTAGATCAGGCCAATGGCCCATCCAGTCCAACACTCTGTGTCACACAGTGGCCAATACACACACACACACTGTGGCTAATAGCCACTGATGGACCTGTGCTCCATATTTTTATCCAACCCTCTCTTGAAGCTGGCTATCCTTGTAGCCACCGCCACCTCCTGTGGCAGTGAATTCCACACGTCAATCACCCTTTTGGGTGAAGAAGGACTTCCTTTTATCTGTTTTAACCTGCGCTTTGTGCTTTGCCCATCTTTGTAAGCCCAAAGTCGCGTGAATTAGAAATGAAAGAAAATGCCAGGGATATTCAGAGTTCAATTTGTAAACGTCGTTTGTATTATTTCATTAGAATGGACTGCCCCCTCCTCCTCTCGGGGCCTTCAGGAAGAGAAAATAGAAGCCAAAACATGCCCTCAAGGGAAAGGCGACTGTAAGCTGCTCTGAGGCTCCGAGTGAAGGGCAGGGTATAAATCCAACTCTCCTCTTCCTCCTCTTTCTACTCCAGGTTAGAGTCTGCTGCTCTCAGTATAAGGCAGCTTCATATGTTCATATGTTGTGCAGGTTTCCGTCATTCAATTATTTCTCCTTGCCCTGATGGAGCGCATTAGCAGTAATGCCTATTATTTTTATTTTATTTATTGGATTCTATTGGACTTCTATCCCACCCTCCCTGCCGGAGCAGCCTCAGGGCGGCTCACATCAAGAAAAACATTTACGATACCGAACCATTAAAACATCGACCAATATAAACCATTAAAACATGTTAAAACAGTTTGGTGCTTTATGAACATATGAAGCTGCATCATCATGGTGCATCATTTGGTCCATTAAAGTCAGTCTTGTCTGCTCAGACTGGCAGCGGCTCTCCAGGGTCTCAAGCAGAGGTATTTCACACCTATTTGCCTGGGCCCTTTTTAGTTGGAGATGCCGGGGATTGAACCTGGGACCTCCTGCTTCCCAAGCAGATGCTCTACCACTGAGACACCGTCCCTCACCTTAGACATATGAACATATGAAGCTGCCTTCTACTGAATCAGACCTTTGGTCCATCAAAGTCAGTCTTGTCTTCTCAGACTGGCAGCGGCTCTCCAGGGTCTCAAGCGGAGGTTTTTCACACCTATTTGCCTGGACCCTTTTTAGTTGGAGATGCCGGGGATTGAACCTGGGACCTTCTGCTTCCCAAGCAGATGCTCTACCGCTGAGACACCGTCCCTCGCCTTAGACATATGAACATATGAAGCTGCCTTCTACTGAATCAGACCCTCAGTCCATCAAAGTCAGTCTTGTCTACTCAGACTGGCAACGGCTCTCCAGGGTCTCAAGCGGAAGTTTTTCACACCTATTTGCCTGGACCCTTTTTAGTTGGAGATGCCGGGGATTGAACCTGGGACCTTCTGCTTACCAAGAAGATGCTCTACCACTGAGCCACCGTCCCTCCCTGTGCTTTTCTTCAGTTCTGTTTTTGTGCTTCTGCTGGGTTCTACAATCCGAATCCCAGGGCTTTTTTTTTTTGTAGCAGGAACTCTTTTACGTATTAGGCCACTCCCTCCCTGATGTAATGAATCTTCTTGGAGCTTTCAATAGGCCCTTTAAGACGAGCCCTGTCAGTTCTTGGAGGATTGGCTACACCAGGGGTTTTTGCCTAATATGCAAAGGCATTCCTGCTACAAAAAAAAAAAAAAAAACCCTCGCAAATCCTATTACATTTACTGACTGTCTCACCTTGTTGGTTGTATTGACTTACCCCTTGTCGTCCTCCTTGAGTACAAGTGAGAAAAGGTAGACTATAAATAAGATGATTAACCTGTGGAATTCACTACCACAGGAGCTGGTGGCGGCTACAAGCATAGTCAGCTTTAAGAGGGGATTGGATAAAAATATGGAGCAGAGGTCCATCAGTGGCTATTAGCCACAATGTGTGTATATATGTGTGTGTGTGTGTGTGTGTACACACACACATATATTGGCCACTGTGTGACACAGAGTGTTGGACTGGATGGGCCATTGGCCTGATCCAACATGGCTTCTCTTATGTTCTTATGAGACACAGAGTGTTGGGCTGGATGGGCCATTGGCCTGATCCAACATGGCTTCTCTTATGTGACACAGAGTGTTGGA
The DNA here is from genome assembly GCF_032191835.1 of Heteronotia binoei. Classification (NCBI taxonomy): domain Eukaryota; kingdom Metazoa; phylum Chordata; class Lepidosauria; order Squamata; family Gekkonidae; genus Heteronotia; species Heteronotia binoei. The sequence continues at coordinate 275,060,811 of NC_083223.1, forward strand.
CTGGAGGGGCCATTGGCCTGATCCAACATGGCTTCTCTTATGTTCTTATGAGACACAGAGTGTTGGGCTGGATGGGCCATTGGCCTGATCCAACATGGCTTCTCTTATGTTCTTATGTGACACAGAGTGTTGGACTGGATGGGCCATTGGCCTGATCCAACATGGCTTCTCTTATGTGACACAGAGTGTTGGACTGGAGGGGCCATTGGCCTGATCCAACATGGCTTCTCTTATGTTCTTAAAGTACACAGACAAACATGTGGTTGTGAGAGCCCGTTTGGTGTAGTGGTTGTGTGTCCTCCTATCTGGGAGAACCGGGTTGGATTCCCCATTCCTCCACTTGCACCTGCTGGAATGGCCTTGGGTCAGCCATAGCTCTGGCAGAGGTTGTCCTTGAAAGGGCAGCTGCTGTGAGAGCCCTCTCAGCCTCACCCACCTCACAGGGTGTCTGGGGGGGGGGAGAAGATAAAGGAGATTGTAAGCCACTCTGAGTTGTCGTTGTCTTCTTCTTCTCTTATTTATTCATTGTATGGCAGAGTTACACTCAGAAAGCATTTAATAATAGAAAATATGCAACCGAGTTGATACAATGGGTATGCAGACTAGGGTTGCCAATCCCCAGGTCCCAGAGGGGCTTCTCCCGCTTTCCCAGGCTCCTTCCCATCCCCAGTCAGCTGGCCCGTGGGGGGAAAGCCCCGCCCCCACAGCCCCCATGTGTCTTTCCACCTCCGGAGGCTTCAGACTCCACTTGGAATGGCTTCCTCTTGGGATTGTGTGGCTGTGTCTTTAAGGCTGAAGGGGGTGGGGGGGGGAGCAGGCAGAACAACGTGGCTGCTCCCAGGGGCTGTGAAAGCAGCCCAGACCCTCCGTTGGTTGCACAATCTTTGCAGAGGTCGTTCGCATAGGAAAGGTAAGCTTGAACCTTTGGTTGCTCCGTGTTACTTTGAAGAAGTTGGAAGTTCAGCAGTTTGTGAGTAGAGATGCGAATCCCCAGAGTCGTCAGAAACGTCGAGGGGGGGGGAAGGAAATGTCTGCTTGGCACTTCATTATTCCCTATGGAAATTGATTCCCATAGGGTATAATGGAGAATTGATCTGGGGCTCTCGAGGGGCTATTTTTTTGAGGTAGAAGCACCAATCTTTCAGCATAGCATCTGATGACTCTCCTCGAAATGCTCTCCGAGTTTCAAAAAGGTTGGATCAGGAGGTCCAATTCTATGAGCCCCCAAAAGAAGGTGCCCCTATCCTTCATTATTTCTAATGTAGGGAAGGCATTTAAAAGGTGTGCAATTCCTTTAAATGTGATGGCTGAAACTCCCTTTCGAGCTCGATTGCGCTTGTCACAACTTTGCTGATGGCTCCATCCCCAATGTCTCCTGCCTCCACCCCCAAAGTCTTCAGGTATTTATTGAATTAGACTTGGCAGCCCTAATGCAGACCAATTGGGCAATCCCCCTCACAGCCAGGGCTTCTTAAATTTTGTAGCAAGAAGTCCTTTGCATGTGAGGCCACTCCCACCTGATGTGTGCAATCCTCCAAGAACTTACAGTAGGCCATGTTCTAAGACCCCTGTAAACTCTTGGAGGACTGGATACATAAGAGGGGTGTGGCCTAATATGCAAAGGAGTTCCTGCTACAAACCCCTGTTCATATCTAAATTTTCAATCCACTCTATCAGCTGGGGAGAACTCAAAGAGCTCTGTCACATCTCCTGCCAGACCCTGTTTGTGCAGAGAGAGAGAGAGAGAAAGAGAGAGAGAGAGAGAGAGTTTGATGTAGTGGTTAAGTGCGCAGACTCTTATTTGGGAGAACCGGGTTCGATTCCCCACTTTCCCACTTGCACTTGCCGGGATGGCCTTGGGTCAGCCATAGCTCTGGTAGTAGTTCTCCTTGAAAGGGCAGCTGCTGTGAGAGTCCTCTCAGCCTCATCCACCTCACAGGGTGTTTGTTGTGGGGGAGGAAGGGAAAGAAGATTGTGACCACTCTGAGGCCTCTAACAGACCGGCACTTTAGGCCAACCCAGAGGCGCATCAGAAGGTGACCAAAAAAAACCTTCCACACGGTAACATCTGGTGGCCGTCCCAATCCCATACTCACCCCATCCTGTAGGCCGATTCACCCCCCTCAAAAAAGGCACCACTTCAAAAGTGGTGCCTTTTTGCTGGGTCACCTCTGAGGCATCTGCCGGCCATCTGAAAGGCTGGGAAGCGCCTGAAGAGCGCCTGGGGAGCCGCAAACGGGACGCGGGAGCGTTCCAGACACTCCCCAGGTGCCCATGACATGCCCTATCCAAAAGCTGCGGGATGCTCTATTCCGGCCGGCTTTATTTGGGGTGGCTTCAAGCCACCCCCAAACGGCCATCTGATATCACCCTGAGATTCAGAGTATAGGGCAGGATATAAATCCAACATCATCAACAACGTCTTCTTCTTCTTCTTCTCCTTCTTCTTCTTCTCCTTCTTCTCTGTATGCTATTGGCTGTAGTTGTGCCTTAAACAGCAAAAACAAACAAACAAACAAACAGACAACCTCCCCCCCAAAAGAATCCATTCGCATTAGCAAACCCCCCCCCCCAAAAAAAAAAAGAATCCAAAAAAGAATCCATCAGTGCAGGCAAAACGCTTTACATTGGTAGTGTGGCAGTCCCTACTTGTTCTTTTCCTCTGTCCTTCTGACAAGGAAAAAATCATTAAGCTAACTTCCTCCGCTGCCCAGCATTCTCACCTCCTAACCGCCTATCAGGAACTGGGTGCATCATTACAACCTGTCTGACATCTGCCGCTTTTATCCGCGTTACAGCAAAAGAACAAACACCAATTTGTAGCTGATCTGACTAAATTGTAATGATCAGCATATGGTTTGGCAGTTTGCACACTCTGGGGGCAGGCGTAACTCATCAGTCAACAAAGATAGGTATCCGAAAAGTGGCCACCGCCTTGAGGATGGCTGGAGAAGCCGCAGAGCCCAAAATGATGGGGATTTGAATGTCTTGGCACAGATTAGCTCCAGAATATCCCTCTGCTGTTTGGCATTGAAGTGAAGAAGGAGGAGGAGGAGAAGAAGAAGGAGAAGAAGGAGAAGAAGAAGGAGAAGATGAAGGAGGAGAAGAAGAAGGAGGAGAAGAAGGAAGAGGAGGAGGAGAAGGAGAAGATGATATTGGATTTATATCCTGCCCTTCAGCGTCTTAGAGCAGCTCACAATCTCCTTTCTCTTCCTCCCGTGCAACAGATACCCTGTGAGGTAAGTGGGGCTGAAAGATCTCTAACAGCAGCTGCCATTTCAAGGACAACTCCTGCCAGAGCTATGGCTGACCCAAGGCCATTCCAGCAGCTGCAAGTGGAAGAGTGGGGAATCAAACCCAGTTCTCCCAGATGAGAGTCCACACACCTAACCCCTGCACCAAACTTCTTCTTCTTCTTCTTCTTCTTCTTCTTCTTCTTCTTCTTCTTCTTCTTCTTCTTCTTCTTCTTCTTCTTCTTCTTCTTCTTCTTCTTCTTCTTCTTCTTGTAGGTAGGCAGAGGTTAAGCAGAAGGAGGAAATCCCCATTCTTAGCCACGTGTCTTCCATAGTGAGATGTAGCTCTTAAGAGTTCCTTAGTTTCATTCCAGTTTTCCCCATCCCTGTAGCAATAAAGTTATGGTTTTGCTTTTATACTAAAGGGCTCTCAAATCTCATAGATTTTCCAAGCAGAAACCTCTAACATCAACCACAATCCCTCTGTGGAAAGGATGGTTAGTTAGTTCGGTTTTTTTAAAAGCCCCCTGTTTTGTGCACTCAAGTAGAGAAACACACAAGCACTCCTTGGAGCAGGGTTTGCTTGTTACTTTCAACTTTTATCCTACCCTCTCTGCGAGTGGATTCAGGGTGGCTAACCATCAGTTCAGACATTTACAGTTATAGTCTAAAACAAAAAGATACAATAAAATACAATTTAAAACATTTTATGATGCTGTTAACTTCAATGTAGGTGGGATCTTGCTGTCCTCTGACAGTGATCCTATAGTAATTGAGATTCAGAGTATAGGGCAGGATATAAATCCAACATCATCAACAACTTTTTCTTTTCCTTTCTTTTTCTTCTTTTCTTTTTTTCATCTTCTTTTTCTTCTTCTTTTCTTCTTTTTTTCTTTTTCTTCTTCTTTTCTTCTTTTTTCTTTTTCTTCTTCTTTTCTTCTTTTTTCTTTTTCTTCTATTCTTCTTTTTTCTTTTCCTTCTTCTTTTCTTCTTCTTCTTCTTCTTCTTCTTCTTCTTCTTCTTCTTCTTCTTCTTCTTCTTCTTCTTCTCTGTATGCTATTGGCTGTTTTCATATTTTAGTTGTGCCTTAAACAGCAAAAACAAAAAAACAACCTCCCCCAAAAAGAATCCATATGCATTAGCAACCCCCCCCAAAAAAAAACAAACAAAAAGGATCCATAAGGGCAGGCAAAATATTTTACATTGGCAGTGTGGCAGTCCCTATTTGTTCTTTTCCTCTGTCCTTCTGACAAGGAAAAAATCATTAAGCTAACTTCCTCCGCTGCCCAGCATTCTCACCTCCTAACCGCCTATCAGGAACTGGGTGCATCATTACAACCTGTCTGACATCTGCCGCTTTTATCCGTGTTACAGCAAAAGAACAAACACCAATTTGTAGCTGATCTGACTAAATTATACTGATCAGCATATGGTTTGGCAGTTTGCACGCTCGGGGGGCAGGCGTAACTCATCAGTCAACAAAGATAGGTATCCGAGAAGTGGCCACCGCCTTGAGGATGGCTGGAAAAGCTGCAGAGCCCAAAATGATGGGGATTTGAATGTCTTGGCACAGATTAGCTCCAGAATATCCCTCTGCTGTTTGGCATTGAAGTGAAGAAGGAGGAGGAGGAGAAGAAGAAGGAGAAGAAGGAGAAGAAGAAGGAGAAGATGAAGGAGGAGAAGAAGAAGGAGGAGAAGAAGGAGGAGGAGGAGGAGGAGAAGGAGAAGATGATATTGGATTTATATCCTGCCCTTCAGCGTCTTAGAGCAGCTCACAATTTCCTTTCCCTTCCTCCCGTGCAACAGATACCCTGTGAGGTAAGTGGGGCTGAGAGATCTCTAACAGCAGCTGCCCTTTCAAGGACAACTCCTGCCAGAGCTATGGCTGACCCAAGGCCATTCCAGCAGCTGCAAGTGGAAGAGTGGGGAATCAAACCCAGTTCTCCCAGATGAGAGTCTACACACCTAACCCCTGCACCAAACATCTTCTTCTTCATCATCTAGGTAGGCAGAGGTTAAGCAGAAGGAGGAAATCCCCATTCTTAGCCACGTGTCTTCCATAGTGAGATGTAGCTCTTAAGAGTTCCTTGGTTTCATCCCCGTTTTCCCCATCCCTGTAGCAATAAAGTTATGGTTTTGCTTTTATACTAAAGGGCTCTCAAATCTCATAGATTTTCCAAGCAGAAACCTCTAACATCAACCACAATCCCTCTGTGGAAAGGATGGTTAGTTAGTTGGGTTTTTTTAAAAGCCCCCTGTTGTGTGCACTCAAGTAGAGAAACACACAAGCACTCCTTGGAGCAGGGTTTGCTTGTTACTTTCAACTTTTATCCTACCCTCTCTGCGAGTGGATTCAGGGTGGCTAACCATCAGTTCAGACATTTACAGTTATAGTCTAAAACAAAAAGATACAATAAAATACAATTTAAAACATTTTATGGTGCTGTTAACTTCAATGTAGGTGGGATCTTGCTGTCCTCTGACAGTGATCCTATAGTAATTGAGATTCAGAGTATAGGGCAGGATATAAATCCAACATCATCAACAACTTTTTCTTTTCTTTTTCTTCTTTTCTTTTTTTTCATCTTCTTTTTCTTCTTCTTTTCTTCTTTTTTCTTTTTCTTCTATTCTTTTTTTCTTTTCCTTCTTCTTTCCTTCTTCTTCTTCTTCTTCTTCTTCTTCTTCTTCTTCTTCTCTGTATGCTATTGGCTGTTTTCATATTTTAGTTGTGCCTTAAACAGCAAAAACAAACAAACAACCTCCCCCAAAAAAGAATCCATATGCATTAGCAACCCCCCCCCCCAAAAAAAAAAAAAGGATCCATAAGGGCAGGCGAAATGTTTTACATTGGCAGTGTGGCAGTCCCTATTTGTTCTTTTCCTCTGTCCTTCTGACAAGGAAAAAATCATTAAGCTAACTTCCTCCGCTGCCCAGCATTCTCACCTCCTAACCGCCTATCAGGAACTGGGTGTATCATTACCACCTATCTGACATCTGCCGCTTTTATCCGCGTTACAGCAAAAGAACAAACACCAATTTGTAGCTGATCTGACTAAATTATACTGATCAGCAAGTGGTTTGGCAGTTTGCACGCTCGGGGGGCAGGCGTAACTCATCAGTCAACAAAGATAGGTATCCGAGAAGTGGCCACCGCCTTGAGGATGGCTGGAAAAGCTGCAGAGCCCAAAATGATGGGGATTTGAATGTCTTGGCACAGATTAGCTCCAGAATATCCCTCTGCTGTTTGGCATTGAAGTGAAGAAGGAGGAGAAGGAGAAGAAGGAGAAGATGAAGGAGGAGAAGAAGAAGGAGGAGAAGAAGTAGGAGGAGGAGGAGGAGAAGAAGAAGAGGAAGGAGGAGGTGGAGGAGAAGGAGAAGGAGAAGAAGAAGAAGGAGAAGAAGAAGAAGAAGAAGAAGAAGAAGAAGAAGAAGAAGAAGAAGGAGAAGATGATATTGGATTTATATCCTGCTCTTCAGAGTCTTAGAGCAGCTCACAATCTCCTTTCCCTTCCTCCCGTGCAACAGATACCCTGTGAGGGAGGTGGGGCTGAGAGATCTCTAACAGCAGCTGCCCTTTCAAGGACAACTCCTGCCAGAGCGATGGCTGACCCAAGGCCATTCCAGCAGCTGCAAGTGGAGGAGTGGGGAATCAAACCCAGTTCTCCCAGATGAGAGTCCACACACCTAACCCCTGCACCAAACATCTTCTTCTTTTTCTCTTCTTCTTCTTTCTTCTTCTTCTTCTTCTTCTTCTTCTTCTTCTTCTTCTTCTTCTTCTTCTTCTTCTTCCTCATCTACGTAGGCAGAGGTTAAGAAGAAGGAGGAAATCCCCATTCTTAGCCACGTGTCTTCCATAGTGAGGATGTAGCTCTTAAGAGTTCCTTGTTTTCATCCCAGTTTTTCCCATCCCTATAGCAATAAAGTTATGGTTTTGCTTTTATACTAAAGGGCTCTCAAATCTCATTGATTTTCCAAGCAGAAACCTCTAACATCAACCACAATCCCTCTGTGGAAAGGATGGTTAGTTAGTTTTTTTTTTTTTTTAAGCCCTGTTGTGTGCACTCAAGCAGAGAAACACACAAGCACTCCTTGGAGCAGGGTTTGTTTGTGACTTTCAACTTTTATCCTGCCCTCTCTGCGAGTGGATTCAGGGTGGCTAACCATCAGTTCAGACATTTACAGTTATAGTCTAAAACAAAAAGATACAATAAAATACAATTTAAAACATTTTATGGGGCTGTTAACTTCAATGTAGGTGGGATCTTGCTGTCCTCTGACAGTGATCCTATAGTAATTGAGATTCCGAGTATAGGGCAGGATAATAATCCAACATCATCAACAACTTTTTCTTTCTTTTTCTTTTTCTTCTTTTCTTTTTCTCATCTTCTTTTTCTTCTTCTTTTCTTCTTTTTTCTTTTTCTTCTATTCTTCTTTTTTCTTTTTCTTCTTCTTTCCTTCTTCTTCTTCTTCTTCTTCTTCTTCTTCTTCTTCTTCTTCTTCTTCTTCTTCTTCTTCTCTGTATGCTATTGGCTGTTTTCATATTTTAGTTGTGCCTTAAACAGCAAAAGCAAACAAACAAACAAACAACCTCCCCCCAAAAAGAATCCATTATCTTTAGCAAACTCCCCCCCCCCAAAAAAAATATCCATCAGTGCAGGCAAAACGTTTTACATTGGCAGTGTGGCAGTCCCTATTTGTTCTTTTCCTCTGTCCTTCCGACAAGGAAAAAATCATTAAGCTAACTTCCTCCGCTGCCCAGCATTCTCACCTCCTAACCGCCTATCAGGAACTGGGTGCATCATTACAACCTGTCTGACATCTGCCGCTTTTATCCACCTTACAGCAAAAGAACAAACACCAATTTGTAGCTGATCTGACTAAATTATAATGATCAGCAAGTGGTTTGGCAGTTTGCACGCTCTGGGGGCAGGCGTAACTCATCAGTCAACAAAGATAGGTATCTGAAAAGTGGCCACCGCCTTGAGGATGGCTGGAGAAGCTGCAGAGCCCAAAATGATATGGATTTGAATGTCTTGGCATAGATTAGCTCCAGAATATCCCTCTGCTGTTTGGCATTGAAGTGAAGAAGGAGGAGAAGGAGAAGGAGGAGGAGGAGGAGGAGGAGAAGTAGGAGAAGAAGAAGAAGAAGAAGGAGAAGATGAAGGAGGAGGAGAAGAAGGGGGAGGAGAAGGAGAAGAAGAAGAAAAAGGAGAAGGAGGAGGAGGAGAAGAAGAAGAAGAAGAAGAAGAAGAAGAAGGAGGAGGAGGAGGAGAAGGAGAAGATGATATTGGATTTATATCCTGCTCTTCAGAGTCTTAGAGCAGCTCACAATCTCCTTTCCCTTCCTCCCGTGCAACAGATACCCTGTGAGGTAAGTGGGGCTGAGAGATCTCTAACAGCAGCTGCCCTTTCAAGGACATCTTCTGCCAGAGCTATGGCTGACCCAAGGCCATTCCAGCAGCTGCAAGTGGAGGAGTGGGGAATCAAACCCAGTTCTCCCAGATGAGAGTCCACACACCTAACCCCTGCACCAAACATCTTCTTCTTATTCTACTTCTTCATCTAGGTAGGCAGAGGTTAAGAAGAAGGAGGAAATCCCCATTCTTAGCCACGTGTCTTCCATAGAGAGGATGTAGCTCTTAAGAGTTCCTTGTTTTCATCCCAGTTTTCCTCATCCCTGTAGCAATAAAGTTATAGTTTTGCTTTTATACTAAAGGGCTCTCAAATCTCATAGATTTTCCAAGCAGAAACCTCTAACATCAACCACAAACCCTCTGTGGAAAGGATGGTTAGTTAGTTCGGTTTTTTTAAAGCCCCCTGTTGTGTGCACTCAAGTAGAGAAACACACAAGCACTCCTTGGAGCAGGGTTTGTTTGTTACTTTCAACTTTTATCCTACCCTCTCTGCGAGTGGATTCAGGGTGGCTAACCATCAGTTCAGACATTTACAATTATAGTCGAAAACAGAAAGATACAATAAAATACAATTTAAAACATTTTATGGTGCTGTTAACTTCAATGTAGGTGGGATCTTGCTGTCCTCTGACAGTGATCCTATAGTAATTGTACTTCCTCAGCAGTGTAGGGTGACAGTCCGGTTAGGTGTTGAAGGCCTGTCAAAATAATTCAGTTTTACAGACCCTGTGGAATTGAGAGAGGCCTCGCAGAGCCCTTATGGCCTCCGGGAGGGCATTCCACATTTCTGGTGCTGCCACTGAGAAAGCCCTGGCCCGTGTAGAACACAGTCTGACCTCCCTTGGTCTATGGATGGATAGTAAGTTTTGTATCCCTGAACGCAGTAATCTCTGGGGAATATATGGGGAACACACCTGGGTGTTCAGATGGTCAGCGAATATGCGACCTAAATGTGATTCAGGGGGAAATTACCGGGAAGATCCAGGTGGCTTTTAAATCTAGATAGGAGGCGTCTGAAGATGGGGAGTGAGAACGGGTGCTACTCCGAGGGCAGAAACGCTGATGTGATCGTGGCCATTTAATCTGAATGGGAGGCATGGTTTAGTTGTTGTTCAGTCTCACAGTCAAGTCCGACTCTTTGCAACTCCATGGCCCAAGCCGGGTCAGGCCCTCCTGTCTTCCACTGTCCTTCCAAGTCTGCTCAAATTTGTGTTAGTTACATCAGTAACGCTGTCCAGCCATCTCCTCTTTTGCCGTCCCCTTCTTCTTTTGCCTTCTGTCTTTCCCAGCATTAGGATCTTCTCCAGGGAGTGCTCCCTTCTCATTGGGTGGCCATAGTATTTGAGCTTCAGCTTCAGCATCTGACCTTCCAGGGAACAGTCTGGGTTGATTTCCCTTAGGACTGACTGATTTGATCTTCTCGCAGTCCAAGGGATTCTCAAGATTCTTCTCCAGCACTACAGCTTGAAAGCATTTATTCTTCTGCACTCAGCCTTCCTTATGGTCCAACTCATACAGCCATACATTACTACTGGGAATACCATTCCTTTGACTATACAGACTTCTGTTGGCAGGGTGATACCTCTGCTTTTCATTATATGGCCTAGGTTCGCCATAGCTGTCCTCCCAAGGAGCAAACGTCTTTTAATTTCATGGCTATAGTCACCATCTGCCGTGATCGCACAGCTAGGTTGGGTGAGATCTTTTGTGTGAAAGCACCCTTGGAGCCTACTTTGGAGGGAAATGGTGGATACAACATTTAGTTATAGCCGTTTTTAAATTCATGCTCTCTCGTCATGAAATAGATAGACAAAAATAATAATTATATTTTTTTAATTGCTCCTTCGGGTTATCTGATAATATGCTGTTCTTAAGCGATCATTTCTTCCTGGAGGAAGACTCAGTAAATAATATGTACGCCAACATTAAGCCATCAACTCTAAGCTAATCATCTGTCATTGTATCCATAAGAAGATGTTGCGCAGTAGATCTCAGAAGCGGGCGGGGGGGGGGGAATCACCATATGGGGAGAGGCGGTCCTGAAGAAGTACTTCCTTTTATCTGTTTTAACCTGACTGCTCAGCAATTTCATCGAATGCCCACGAGTTCTTGTATTGTGAGAAAGGGAGAAAAGTACTTCTTTCCCTACTTTCTCCATCCCATGCATTATCTTGTAATCCTCTATCATGTCACCCCGCAGTCGACGTTTCTCCAAGCTGAAGAGCCCCAAACGTTTTAACCTTTCTTCATAGGGAAAGTGTTCCAAACCCTGAATCATTCTAGTTGCCCTTTTCTGCACTTTTTCCAATGCTATAATATCCTTTTTGAGGTGCGGTGACCAGAATTGTACATAGAATTCCAAATGAGACCGCACCATCATTTTATACAGGGGCATTATGATACTGGTGAACTTAAGAGCCACATAGATTGAACATCAGATGTTTGAGAGCTGCAAGACATGAATGTCAGATGTGTGCCTTCCGGAAGGAAGGAAGGAAGGAAGGAAGGAAGGAAGGAAGGAAGGAAGGAAGGAAGGAAGGAAGGAAGGAAGGAAGGAAGGAAGGAAGGAAGGAAGGAAGGAAGGAAGGAAGGAAGGAAGGAAGGAAGGAAGGAAGGAAGGAAGGAGAGAGGTGGAAAGAAAACAACTTTAAAAGTATTCCCCATGCTGCTGGCTGGCTTGGCTTGGAGAAGATAAGATAAGATAAATTTATTTTTATATCCCGCCCTCCCCCGCCAATGAAGTGATTTCAATTGAGAAATGCCTTCTCCAAGCTGGCCAATGGGGGGGGGGGCTTCAAGTGTCTCACAATATGTGTGAAAGATCTACATGTTGCTCCTGAGCCACAGTTTGGCCACCCCTGCTATATTGCTTACTGGACTTTATTTCAATTCTGTTTGTACTTTTAGTTTGCCCTTCGATGCCATTAAAGGTTCTTGAACTTCAATTTGACTTGTGGCTAGCATTTTCTCTGGCTGCATGGCCAGGCCGGGTCTTCAGCAATGGCTGGACCCTGCATGGGTCTGCACCAGGTGGACTAGGAGTAAACGGGTGATCCTGGTTGGGCTTTACCTGTCTACAGTACCATAGCCACCGGGGGGGGGTGTGTGTGCTGTGGGGGCACTGCCCCCTACCTCCAGGGTGCAGCCTGATTTTTTTTGCCAGAAGAAAGTTTATGAGAAGTGACAAGCCCCAGAGCAGATGGGAAAAGGTGCCCTCTGACATTTTAGAAAGCCCCCTGACTTTTAAATTCCTGGGTATGCCTCTGTCTATCTACCTAGCCCCTATATAGCCAGGAACCGTGATTTTCCCAGGCCTCTGATGGCCTTGGCTTTAATTTCAAAGGGATGTGTTTTGACTCATCTGTGCCTTGACAAATGTGTTGCAAACTGACGGTATTTTAGGAGATCACAGTTTCAGTACAACATCGGAGGAATTCCAAAATGAGCAAAATAGCTCCCAGGAGTTCTGATTAGCCTTGCGGTTAATTAAAAAAGAATGTCATTGTCATCATCATCATCATCATCAGTCTTCATCACAAATAGTTGCAGATCCACTTGCAGAGAGGGTGGGCTAGAAATTTAAAGTAATAAATAAATAATAGATATTTGACTGTTCTGCGATTTGAGTTCTAGACAAGTTCCTGGGAATTGCAGAAGTATCTTTGCAGGAAGATGAAGATGAGGACGATTCCTGGGGATAAATAATTTTATTCCTTTGCTTCTTTAATTTACACATGGAAATGTTTGCCATTTTTCCAACCAATATATTATTAGTGACCTGTCTTTTCTTAAACCTTGGAAACTGTATAAGAGAAAACAAAAGAATGTAGGCATTGCTGGATTATACCAGCGATCCTTCTAGTCTAACATCTTGTCTCATGAAATGGCCAATTAGCTGTCCTAGAGGACCAACCACATCATAGTGGATGAGGCTTCTCCACAATGCTACCCCAGCACTGAAGTTTACTGCCTCTGAATATGGAGGTTCTCTGGAATTTGGAGGTTCTCTGGAGAGCCAGTTTCATGCAGTATTTAAGTGTGCGGACTCTTATCTGGGGGAACCGGGTTTGATTCCCCACTCCTCCGCTTGCACCTATCGGAATGGCCATGGGTTAGCCATAGCTCTGATAGGAGTTGTCCTTGAAATTGTGGACTTCTGGTTTTAAGTCATGGAGGACTGAGGTGCTTCTCAATACAGGAGCAGACCAGAGCCTCTGTTCTGGGCAGAGAAGGTGATTTTAACACCTGCTGCCTACATCTTCTAGGCAAGGAGATGGCCAAGACATTAAATTCTGAGAGGATTTACTTTTGTTGACAAGGTATCCCAGTGGGGTTCCTTTTTGGCTTTGAAGAGTCACCAGAGAAGAATTGCATTCCAGCGTCTACAGAGGACTTCTGGGTTCGTTAAATCGACTTAAATTCATCATGATCCAAGGCTTCTTTGGGACTAATTAACATCTACTTTGGAAGAGAACAGTGCTTGAAAGGATCACAATTTTTAAAGGTAAAGATCTTTATCTATCACTCTGGGACTAAAATAAGACTTATTTGGAATAAAAACAAAGGTATGGATTCATCTACATTATTTTAAAGTAAAGAAGAGGGAGTGAATTTGGGACTAAGAAAATTAGAAAAACAAGGTTAAAAGAAGAAGAATAAATATTGTTATACATACTTATGGTCATGCTAGATACTCCCTCCCTCCGAAAAAGAACTGCTGAACAACAGGACGTCACAGGAAGTGGTGTCATAGAAGTAATGCGAGACTTCTCAACTATAGAAAATGAGACTTCGTGGCAAGAAAGGAAGGAAGCGTCCATTAAGAGAAGGGAAAGAGGAAGGCCTCCGAGCCCTCTCTAGGACTATAATCATAGAGAAACATTGGCGGCCATTGAAAGAAGGTCAAAAGTTTAAACATTTTTAAAAAGACAACGGGACTTTAAAAATTAGTAGAGCTGGCAAATATCGTCATTAAAAGGCAAGATCTATTGGACTACCTACTATGAACCAATTTTGGAGCACTCTAGAAGAAAAATATATATATATTTTTTAAAGGGGGCAGAAAAGCCGCGGATGCCATTTTGAAGAAAATAAAATTTTAAAAAATTAATATCTCAACTTAGGAATTTCTGGGAATGGCAATTTTGGGCTCATCTGAAAGGGCATGTTCTAATCTATAAGACAGTATAATTAAAAGCGTTTAGGTGAGGTCAACTTTGAAGCCTATTTTTAAAATGGAAAGGCAGTGATGTTTATCCACAAATCAGGAGCAAAGCAGATCGATACAAGGGCAACGTCACTTGAAGAAGCAAAAATGGCTAAAGTGCAGGAACAAATGGAAGCCATGGAGGCAAGATTGGCTAAAGATTGGTTAAAGTGATAAAAGACTCTATAACTGAATGTAAGAAGGAATTTAAAAAAGACATAGAAGTTCTCAGAAAAGATTCCCAAGCAGTGTTAAAGAAAATGCAGGAGGTTGAAGAAAAGGTGAAAGACCATGATGTAAGAATCAACACAGTGGATTCCACTATTAAAAAAAATGCAGGAGAAAGCAGTACTACAAGACTGTAAACTAATGGAGAATCAGATACGTTTGAGAGGGGTGCCTGAATCTGATGAGACTGCTTTAAGGACATATGTAATAAAAATCACTGCTGAATTTTTGGGAGATGACCCTGATGAAACCAGTTATTTTTATGATGATATTTACAGGGTTAACTCAGACTATGCAAGGAAAAATAAACTACCAAGGGATGTGGTAGTGAGATTGGTGACAAGAGATATGGTAGGAAGGATTCTAAGTAAACAATTTGAGAATTAAGTGGAGGTGGATGGCAGTAATGTAAGCATCATGAAAGAACTGCCAAGGAAAGTTATAAATGACAGAAGATTGTATAAAAAACTGACTGACAAGCTGAGAGAAAGTGAAATGAGATACAGATGGAAACTTCCAGAGGGTCTAAGCTCTGAATACAAAGGAAGGAGATTTACCATGACGAAGTTTTTTGAGGAACATAAAGAATTTGGGGGTACAGATTAAAAATAGAAAACCATGATGGATTACAAATTAATATCTTGGAATGTAAATGGACTTAATTCACCACAAAAAAGAAGGGCAACTTTTCTTTGGATTGGGAAGCAAAAATGTAATATAATTTGCCTACAAGAAGTACACATCAAACAAATGAATTATAAATTTTTATGGAATAAACAACTTGGTGTGGAATTTTCCTCATTGGCTAAGGTGAAAAAAAAGGGGTGTGGTTTTTTATGTGAAGCAAGAATTAGGCCCTAAACTGATTTTTAAAGATGATGGTGGTAGATTTATTGCGATGGAAGTGATGTTGAATCATAAAAGAACTTTGTTATTGGGATTGTATGCCCCAAATCGAGCAAAAGACTCTTTCTTTAAGGACATTATGCAACAATTAGATCAAGTGACAAGTGTGCAAGTTATGATAATGGGAGATTTTAATGGAATGGTTAAAAATATTTTGGACAGGTCTGAGAAAAAAAATAACGAAGGAAAACTACCAAAGTCATTTTTTGAACTAGTTAAACAAGAAAGTCTGGAAGACGTATGGATGGAATTTAACCCCAAAGAACGTGACTACACTTTCTTTTCAGCAAGACATAATTCTTTCTCAAGAATTGATGTTAAGGATTACAAAAAATCTGGGACTTATAATGAAAAAAAAAAAAAGAGATTCTTCCTAAAATAGGGGCAGACCATAATCCATTAATGTGGTCTGCAAAACCCACAAAAAAGACTTTAAGATGGCGGATAAACGAAGATTTGCTGCAGAAAAAGGTAGTAGAGTCTCTGGAAAAGGAGACTAATTTTTTTTTTCAAATAAATGAAAATGAGGACATTCAATTTCAAACAGTGTGGGATGCATATAAAGCAGTAATGAGGGGCATCCTAATTACATTGAACAATAAAGATAAAAAAGCCAAAGACAAACAAATGATAGACTTACAAAAAGAGATTGGAAAGAAGGAGAAGGAGCTTAAAAAGAGACCTGGGAAAAAGAAAATTATAAGGGAGATTACAATACTACAAAGTCAACTGAGACATTTGTTAAATAAAGAAGTGGAATGGAATCTAAAAAGACTTCAACAGAAATCTTTTGAAGGAGCGAATAAACCTGTAAAATACTTGGCCTGGCAAATGAAAAAAGGGCAGAATAAAGTTATTAATACAATTATATTGGGAGGCAAGGAAATTGCTGACCAGGAAGGAATTGAAAGGAGTTGTCCTTGAAATGGCAGCTGCTGTGAGAGCTCCCTCAGCCCCACCCACCTCACAGGGTGTCTGTTGTGGGGGAGGAAGATAAAGGAGGTTGTGAGCTGCTCTGAGATCCAAAGTGGAGGGCAGGATATAAATCCTATATCTTCTTCTTCATCTTAATCATCAGTGACTGATAGACCCATCTTCCATGAATCTGTTTAATGCCCTTTCAAAGCTGTCTGTGCCTGTGCATTGTTTGACATTGATTTCCACATTGAATAAATTAGTATTTCCTCGTCCCCATGTTAAATTTATTTATTTACTTTATTTTGTACATTTATAGCCCCCCCCTTTCCCATGAAGGGCTCAGGACGAATTCCAACAAGCTAAAACATTAAAACCAACAATAAAACATCAAAATAGTTAAAACAATTAAACCAATACATTAAGTCAATCATTTAAGACAGCATGGATTGATAAATCTGTTATCTATCAGCTTCCCTAGATTCCATCAGTTTCTAGCATTTTGGGAGAGGAAGAAAAAGTTCTGTCTACTATTCTCTACCCCATGCTTAACTTGATAAACCTCAGTCATCCCCCCCCCCCCCATAGTGATCTCTGGCCTAAACTGGGGGGAAAAAATCCCCCAAACACTTAAGCCTTTTCCTGACAGGAAAGGTATTCTAACCCCTTGTGAAGAAATGCATTTTTCCTGGGAGTTTTGAAATGAACCAAACCTCCACTTTATATTTAAAAAGTCCCCCCCCCCTCCGCCCCGCTGCCCCAAACTGGGCAGAGAAAAGACTGGGAAGGAGAAAGTCCATCAATGACTTTCCAGGCTCAGCTGGTGAGAGACAATAGAAGAAGACTGCAGATAAAACAGCTTTGTGTGTCGTTTCCATAACTGCCAGGTTCTTCGTCATCGTGAAACCGGATGCCGGTTTTGAAACTCCTAGCTTTATTTTCTGATGAGTTATGCCTACTGTAAACAAACGTCCTTAGGCTCCATTACAAATGGCATGGAAGTTGAGTGTGGGCCAGGAAGTTCCCTGAAAGTCTGGTGCTGCAACTCCTACAATCCTCCTGAAGCTCGAAGCCAATTCTGAGTCTCCTATTCCTATTTTATGATAAGTCACGTATGCCATAGACAAACAAACAGGCAAACCCTTTTTATGATTATACATTATGTTGCCATTCAGCGTAAGAGCCCCGTGGCGCAGAGTGTTAAAGCTGCAGTAATGCAGTCCTAAGCTCTGCTCATGACCTGAGTTCAATCTCCGGCGGGAGCTGGGTTTTCAGGTAGCCGGCTTGAGGTTGACTCAGCCTTCCATCTTTCCGAGGTCGGTCAAATGAGTACCCAGCTTGCTGGGGGGGAAGTGTAGATGACTGGGGAAGGCAATGGCAAACCACCCTGTAAAAAGTCTGCCGTGAAAACGTTGTGAAAGCAACATCACCCCAGAGTTGGAAATGACTGGTGCTTGCACAGGGGACCTTTCCTGACATTCACAGAAAGCAAATGTCACGCTTTTTTTGATGTTCGCCTATGAAAAAGTTTGGCATCAAAGCAAATGCAACAATATGTGATTGCTGAATGCCTTGATTTTAGCAGAAATATTCATTCAGTTCATCAGAAAGGTCACCCCCCACACACTAAAAGCTATATCACCTGTAGTACAGTGCCACCATTGCATAGTAGAAAGACTGAAAATGTTATCACCTTAAGAACATAAGAGAAGCCATGTTGGATCAGGCCAATGGCCCATCCAGCCCAACAGTCTGTGTCACATAAGAACATAACAGAAGCCATGTTGGATCAGGCTAATGGCCCACCCAGTCCAACACTCTGTGTCACAAAGGAACATAAGAGAAGCCTTGTTGGATCAGGCCAGTGGCCCATCCAGTCCAACACTCTGTGTCACATAAGAACAGAAGAGAAGCCATGTTGGATCAGGCCAATGGCCATCCAGTCTAACACTCTGTGTCACACAGTGGCCAAAAAACCCCCAGGTGTCATCAGCAGGTCCATCAGTGGGGCCAGGACACTAGAAGTCCTCCCACTGTTGCCCCTCCCAAGCACCAAGAATACAGAGCATCACTTGCCCCAGACAGAGAGTTCCAACAAATTCTCTAAGGGAGGCATGTCGAACTCATGAGGGCTGAATCTGACATAAATGAGGCCTTGTTGGGCTGGGCCATGTGTGTACCTATTTAAGATTAGGTAGCAGAGATCTAAACTTTATAAAGAACACAGATTAACACAAAGATTTTTTTTTTTTAATAATAACCTTAAAACATACCCAACACTCATTAGTCTTAAAGGTGCTTTCTTTGTATTTCTCCCATGGGATCCAGGGAACTGGGCACAAAAAGCTCTGTCTTTTCCTTCCTTCCCCAGGGGACCAGGAGGGGGAGGAGCCTCAGCCAATAGAAAGAAGGCAGGTTTGGGTCAGTAGCTCTGCTGTGTGATTGAGAGGAGTAGAGTACAATCTGAGAGAGGTCGCTATAATGGATAACTCAACAAAAAATGCAAGCTAGTGACCAATTTACTAACGAGTATATAGAAACCAGTCCAAATGTCCAAAACATGTACATTCAAGTCCCAAAGTAGTGTGGTGACAAGCCAGTCGATTAAGTACTTGTTTCTTTCCAGTCTTCATCAGACCAGGGACCACTAACAAAAGAAAATATTAGACAAAAATATTAGCAGGACATTCAGACACCACCAACCCTCTTCCAGTGAAAAAGTATATCATACTTACATATTGATTCAATTATATGGATTTTTTACACAATTTTCAAAAAAAGAGGGACGCAGAGCATCTCCAGCAGCAATTTCACATCGGCTACAGCTCAGTATGTGGCTTCTTGTGCAGTCTAATGGTGCAACTAACATGTTTAAAAATGCAAACATCTCATTTACAGCTGCCATTACACAACCTCTTAAAGGTAAAGTAACATATTTCTAGTGCAACATGCTAAAAGACACAAACACCATTATGAAATTGATGCTGGAGACCCTTTGCATCCCTCTTTTTTGAAAATTGTGTAAAAAATCCATATAATTGAATCAATATGTAAGTATGATATACTTTTTCACTGGAAGAGGGTTGGTGGTGTCTGAAGGTCCTGCTAATATTTTTGTCTAATATTTTCTTTTGTTAGCGGTCCCAGGTCTGATGAAGACTGGAAAGAAACAAGTACTTAATCGATTGGCTTGTCACCACACTACTTTGGGACTTGAAAATACATGTTTTGGTCATTTGGACTGATTTATATATACTTCTTAGTAAATTGGTCGCTAGCTTGCATTTTTTGTTGTGTGATTGAGAGGGCCGGGCAAAGTAAGCCATTCCTCCTTCTTTCTTCCCCAAAGGAGAAGCCTCAGCCAATGGAGAAAATAGAGGCTTTGCTCTGTAGCTCCTGTGCAATTGGGTGCACCTGGCAAAGCAAGCTGTGATGCAGAAGGAAGCAAGAGAAAACGAGAAGGAAGCAGATGACAGCCAGTTGCTCGAGGGTCTGATAGGAGCCTTCAGGGGGTCTGATTCGGCCCCTGGGCCACATGTTTGACACTCCAGCTCTAAAGTTGTGATCACAGTCTCTCTCTCTCTCTCTCTCTCACTCACTTTCTGTTATTTAGCTTATTGCTTCCCCACTCTCTATGATCTTATCATGCACTAAACCAAGTCTAGTGATACAGCATTTCGGGTAAGGTTGCCAAGTTCACTTAGGGGACATCATAGGGTTGCCAATCCCCAGGTGGGGGCAGGGGATCCCCCAGTTTGGATGCCCTCCTTCCACTTCAGATTCTCAGAAAACAGGGGGAGGGGAGGGAAATGTCTGCTGGGAACTCTGCTATTCCCTGTGGAGATTTATTCCCATAGAAAATAATGGAGAATCGATCCACGGGTATCCGGAGCTCTGGGGGTGGTGGTGGTGGTATTTTTTTAGGTAGAGGCACCAAAGTTTCTGTACAGCATCTAGTGCCTCTCCTCAAAATATCCTCCAAGTTTCGAAACGATTGGACCAGGGGGTCCAATTCTATGAACCCCAAAAGAAGGTGCCCCTATCCTTCATTATTTCCTATGGAAGGAAGGCATCGAAAAGGTATGCCATCCCTTTAAATGTGATGGCCAGAACTCCCTTTGGAGTTAAATTATGCTTGTCACAGCCTTGATCTTGGCTCCACACCAATGTCTCCTGGCTCCACGCCCAAAGTCTCCTGGCTCCGCCCACAAAGTCCCCAGATATTTCTTAAATTGAGAGAGCCAGTTTGGTGTAGTGGTTAAGTGTGCGGACTCTTATCTGGGAGAACCAGGTTTGATTCCCCACTCCTCCACTTGCACCTGCTGGCATGGCCTTGGGTCAGCCATAGCTCTGGCAGACGTTGTCCTTGAAAGGGCAGCTGCTGTGAGAGTCCTCTCAACCCCACCCACCTCACAAGGTGTCTGTTGTGGGGGAGGGAGATAAAGGAGATTGTGAGCCGCTCTGAGACTCTTGAGTGGAGGGTGGAATACAAATCCAATGTCTTCTTAAATTGGACTTGGCAACCCTAGGACATCATCATGTCGGTGACATCGCTTGTGGCCATTCTAAGCATTTCTGAGGAAACTATGGTTTTCCCGGATGCTCTAGCCATTTGGGAGTAAAAAACTCTATGGTACCTATTGTACCATAGAGTTTTCCCGCCCAAGTGGCTAGAGCATCTGGGGAAACCATAGAATTTCCCCAGAAATGCCTAGAGGGGCCGCTGTGCGCCAGCACGATGATCTCACTTCTGGGTGACGTCATCATGCCGATGATGTCGGGGGAGGTTGGGAACCTCCCAGGCAGGGAACCCCCACCCAGACTGGGGGCTTAGCAGCCCTATTTGGTGGTCACCTCTCCTCACCTTCACTAGCCTCCAAAGCTCCCAGACCTTTTGATAAATTGTAGGCAGGTTTCTTTTTTTTTCTGTAGGAATTTCAGTCTCTTCAGATGTAAAGCCTGCTGGATCAACACTCTGAGAGGGTACAAAGATTCAGG
This sequence comes from Heteronotia binoei, assembly GCF_032191835.1. Lineage (NCBI taxonomy): Eukaryota > Metazoa > Chordata > Lepidosauria > Squamata > Gekkonidae > Heteronotia > Heteronotia binoei. Next base: position 275,081,711 of record NC_083223.1, read on the forward strand.
GGCTTTTTACAAGACAAGAAAACTGTTGATCAAATCACTGTGAACAACGTACACTGTGACCAGGCCTTGAATTCATCAGAGTGTTCTCCCTCCTCCGTCTAGGCTTGGCAATCCTCAGGTCTCAATGGGGGTTCTTCCGCTTTCCCGGTCTCCTTTCCACCCCCAGTCAGCTGGTCGGTGGGGGGAAGCTCCGCCCACAAAGCCACCATGTGATTTTCCCCCCTCCGGATTTCCGATTGGAAAGGCTTCCTCTTGGGATTTTATTTATTTATTTATTTATTTATTTAGTGGACTTATATCCCGCCCTTCTCACCGAAGTGCCTCAGGGCGGCTATGGGGTGTCTGTGTTACTTGGAAGATGTTGGCTGCGACTCATGAGTAGAGAGGCCAATCCCTCGCTTCAGAGTCATGAGAAAACAGGCGGGGGGGGGGGATAGGGGAGGAATGTCTGCTAAGCACTTCATTATTCCCTATGTGGAGATCGATTCTCATAGGGTATAATGGGGAATTGATCTGGAGGTTTCGGGGGCTCTGGGGGAGCTGTGTTTTGAGGTAGAAGCACCATATTTTGAGTGTAGTATCTAGTTCCTCTCCCCAAAAGACCCCCAAAGTTTCAAAACGATTGGGCTAGGGGGTTCAATTCTATGAGCCCCAAAAGAAGGTGCCCCTAACTTTCATTATTTCCTATGGAAGGAAGACATTTAAAAAGGTGTGCTGTCCCTTTAAATGTGATGGCCAGAACTCCCTTCGGAGTTCAATTATGCTTGTCACACCCTTATTCCTGGCTCCACCCCCAATGTCTCCTGGCTCCACCCCCAAAGTCTCCTGGTTCCACCCCCAAAGTCCCCAGATATTTCTTGAATTGGACTTGGCAACCCTAGTCTCTTCAGATGTAAACACTGCTGGATCAACACTCTGAGAGGCTGCAGAGATTCAGGGGCTTTTTACAAGACAAGAAAGCTGTGAACAATGTACATTGTGACCAGGCCTTGAATTCATCAGAGTGTTCTCCTTCCTCCTTCTCAGCTACCTTCTCCATTGAACAGAAGGTGCAGCTGCATAACAATCCCTGGATTAGGAGAGCAGCCAGCCAGCCAGCCACCAGGGTCTTTGCCATGCCCCCAGCAGCCCTCATTAACCCCTGGAGAAGCCCACACCACCCTTTCTCCACTTCTTATGTGATTTTCGGCGACGAGTGGCTTGCTGGCCTTTTGACTATGGCAAAAATCAATTGCTGCCATCAGAATATAAGAACATAAGAGAAGCCATGTTAGATCAGGACAATGGCCCATCCAGTCTAACACTCAGTGTCACACAGTGGCTATATATATATATATATATATATATATATATATATATACACACACACATATATATACACACACACATATATATACACACACACACACACTGTGGCTAATAGCCACTGATGGACCTCTGCTCCATATTTTTATCTAAACCCCTCTTGAAGCTGGCTATGCTTGTAGCCGCCACCACCTCCTGTGGCAATGAATTCCACATGTTAATCACCCTTTGGGTGAAGAAGTACTTCCTTTTATCCGTTTTAACCTGTCTGCTCAGCAATTTCATCGAATGCCCACGAGTTCTTGTATTGTGAGAAAGGGAGAAACGTACTTCTTTCTCTACTTTCTCCATATAATATAAAACTCCCAGTATCCTTAAAGTATAACAGTCCAAGAGCAGTACATTTCTATTGTACCAGTCGTTAAGAGATCTCATGTACGGTTCAATTCCACTGGTTAATAATCTTGTCTGATATAAATTTGCCGTTCTCTGACTAGAATATTTCTATCCGTTCTGTAGGGTTCCCAATCCCCAGGTGGGGGCAGGGGATCCCCCAGTTTGGAGGCCCTCTCCCTGCTTCCGGGTCATCAGAAAGCGGGCGGGGGGGGGAGGGAAATGTCTGCTGCGAACTCCATTATCCCCTATGAAGACCGATTTCCATAAAGTATAATAGAGAATTGATCTGTGGGTATCTACGGCTCGGGGGGGGGGGGCTGTTGTTTGAGGTAGAGGCACCAAATTTTTGGCATAGCATCTGGTGCCTCTCTTCAAAGCACCTTCCAAGTTTCAAAAAGATTGGACCAGGGGGACCAAGTCTATGAGTCCCCAATGAAGGAGTCCCTATCCTTCATTATTCCCAATGGAGGGAAGACATTTAAATGTGGTGGCCAGAACTCCCTTTGGAGTTCAATTATGCTTCCTTCCTTGGAGGTTTTTAAACAGAGGCTAGGTGACCATCTGACAGCAATGAAGATCCTGTGAATTTAGGGGGAGGGATTTGAGAGTTTTCTGCATTGTGCAGGGGGTTGGACTAGATGACCCTAGAGGTCAAGACAGTGTGCGATTGCAATAAAAAAGGCCAACGCCATGCTGGGAATTATTGGGAGGGAAGTGAAAACAAATCAGCCAGTATCATAATGCCCCTGTATAAACTGATGGTGTGGTCTCATTTGGAATATTGTGTGCAATTCTGGTCACCGCACCTCAAAAAGGATATTATAGCACTGGGAAAAGTCCAGAAAAGGGCAACTAGAATGATTAAAGGGTTGGAACACTTTCTCTATGAAGAAAGGTTAAAACGCTTGGGGCTCTTTAGCTTGGAGAAACGTCGACTGCAGGGTGACATGATAGAGGTTGACAAGATAATGCATGGGATGGAGAAAGTAGAGGAAGAAGTACTTTTCTCCCTTTCTCACAATACAAGAACTCGTGGGCATTCGATGAAATTGCTGCGCAGTCAGGTTAAAACAGATAAAAGGAAGTACTTCTTCACCCAAAGGGTGATTAACGTGTGGAATTCACTGCCACAGGAAGTGGTGGCAGCTACAGGAAGTGGTGACAGCTTCAAGAGGACGTTAGATAAAAATATGGAGCAGAGGTCCATCAGTGGCTATTAGCCACAGTGTGTGTGTGTGGGTATATATGTGTGTATATATATATATATAAATAATTTTTTTGGCCACTGTGTGACACAGTTGGACTGGAGGGGCCATTGGCCTGATCCAACATGGCTTCTCTTATGTTCTTCTGTGACACAGAGTGTTGGACTGGATGGGCCATTGGCCTGATCCAACATGGCTTCTCTTCTGTTCTTATGTGACACAGCGTGTTGGACTGGATGGGCCATCGGCGTGATCCAACATGGCTTCTCTTATGTTCTTATGCTTGTAGAAGCATAAGGAAGCAAATGTGGAAGTTAATCCTTCACCCACCAGCTCTGCCGTAGCTGTCTAAAAGAGGAACTAGAAACTGGCTGGAATAAGCACTAAAATAAGCATTGAGCAAATGTACCTTGGAAAATGTTTCGGGAGCAAGTCAAAGGTGCAAATGTGTTTTTGATGAAGGATATTGCTGCAAGAGCGTTAGCAACATCAATGTCTCCTCCTTGTTCCTTTAGTAATATGACGCTTGTAATGATGTATGGGATATGGGGTGGTCCTTTCCTATCATTGTGCGAGTCTTTACTGGAAATGATTGTCTGTGACTATAAAACTGTAGACCTTCCTGAAATCGGGGCTCCCAGATTCGTTTAGACATGAGCCTGATCTGGGCTCCATGTACACGTTAAATAAATGGCTGTTTCTTCCTGATTTCGCCTGTGGCCTCGTTTCTGCCTGACCACCAAGGTTGTTGCTACAGCTGGACTCCTGGGGCTTGCAAGGGATCTTGGGCAATGGAGCCTGGCCTAGCTGTCTGAGGTGGAGTTTCATGACAATAAGCTGCTCTGAGACTAGGGTTGCCAATCCCCAGGGGGGAGCAGGGGATCCCCTGGTTTGGAGACCCTCTCCCCACTTCAGGGTAATCAGAAAGCGGGGGGAGGGAAGGGAAATGTCTCCTGGGAACTCATGATTCCCTAAGGAAGCTTATCCCCATAGAAAATACTGGAGAATTGATCTGCGGGTATCTGGAGCTCTGGGGGGGGTGGTGGTTTTTGAGGTAGAGGCACTGAATTTTCATTGTTGCATCCAGTGCCTCTCCCCAAAATACACTCCAAGTTTCAAAAAGATTGGACCAAGGGGTCCAATTCAATGAGCTCCCAAAATAGGTGCCCCTATCCGTCATTATTTCCTACGGAAGGAAGGCATTTAAACGGTATGCGGTCCCTTGAAATGTGATGGCCAGAACGCCCTTTGGAGTTCAATTATGCTTGCCACACCCTTGCTCCTGGCTCCACCCCTAATGTCTCCTGGCTCCACCCCCAAAGTCCCCAGATATTTCATAAATTGGACTTGGCATCCCTATCTGAGACTCCTTTGACTAGTGAAGAGCGGGGTATAAATCCAATCTCTTCTCTCTTCTTCTTCTCCTCTGTTCTTTGATCTCCCCCACCATGCCCTGCCTTAAAACACCTGGGCGCAGAGAGTCATTGTTCTCCTACCTAGGCTTGTTCAGTGCCTCCACACCTTTTGAGCTTCTGTGGAATAGGCTGAACATATGAACATATGAAGCTGCCTTATACTGAATCAGCGGCCCCGTGGCGCAGAGTGGTAAAGCAGCAGTACTGCAGCACTGTGATCTGAGCTCTCTGCTCACGACCTGAGTTCTATCCCAGCGGAAGCTGGTTCAGGTAGCCGGCCCAAGGTTGACTCAGCCTTCCATCCTTCCGAGGTCGGTCAAATGAGTACCCAGCTTGCTGGGGGGGAAGTGTAGATGACTGGGGAAGGCAACGGCAAACCACCTTGTAAAAAAAGTCTGCTGTGAAAACATTGTGAAAGCAACGTCACCCCAGAGTCAGAAACGACAGGTGCTTGCACAGGGGACCTTTCCTTTCCTACAATGAATCAGACCCTCAGTCCATCAAAGTCAGTCTTGTCTATTCAAACTGGCAGCTGGTCTCCAGGGTCTCAAGCTGAGGTTTTTCAGGCCTACTTGACTGGACCCTTTTGAGTTGGAGATGCCGGGGATTGAACCTGGGACCTTCTGCTTACCAAGCAGATGTTTTACCACTGATCCACTGTCCCTCCCCAAAAGGTGAAGTTTACTCCCGGAAAGCCTCACAATGCATTCCTCATTTGTGAGTGCTACAAGAACAGGCATCTTGTGTCCTCTACACTTAACAGTGCACTCTACTAGATATGTACATATGAAGCTGCCTTATACTGAATCAGATCGTGGGTCCATCAAAGTCAGTCTTGTCTACTCAGACAGGCAGTGGCTCTCCAGAGCCTCAAGCTGAGGTTTTTCACAGCTATTTGCCTGGACCCTTTTTAGTTGGAGATGCCAGGGATTGAACCTGGGAGCTTCTGTTTACCAAGCAGATGCTCTACCACTGAGCCACAGTCCCATTCATGGCTCTCCAGGGTCTCAAGTTGAGGTTTTTCACACCTATTTGCCGGGACCCTTTTTAGTTGGAGATGCCAGAAATTGAACCTGGGACCTCCTGCTTACCAAGCAGATGCTCTACCACTGAGCTACCTTCCCTCCCCAAGAGGTGAAGTTTACTCCTAGAAAGCCTCACAATGCATTCCTTGTTTGTGAGTTCTACAAGAACACTCACAAGAATCTTGTGCCCTCTCCACTTAACAGTTCACTCTACTAGATATGAACATATGAAACTGCCTTATACTGAATCAGACCCTGGGTCCATCAAAGTCAGTCTTGTCTACTCAGACTGGCAGTGGCTCTCCAGGGTCTCACTAAAGCTGAGGTTTTTCACACCTACTTACCTGGGCCCCTTTTTAGTTGGAGATGCCGGGGGTTGAACCTGGGACCTTCTGCTTACCAAGCAGATGCTCTACCACTGAGCCACAGTCCCTCCCTTAAACTCCCCTAGACTGTTACTGAAGCTACTATGGCTGCATATTCCTTCCCCCAGTCCCACCCTGCATCACCCTAGTGAGTTCTGTTGTTGGGCCCAGGGCAGGTCACTGCCAGCTACCCAACCAGGCAGGTCACTGCCAGCTAGTCCACCACAGAACACCCTCTTGAGAGATCAAGAACAAGCAAAACCACGCATTGATATTGTGATGCTGACAGGCAAGCTTTAATGAATACTGTATGAAAACATTTGCACAGCAAACAGGTTGAAAGCATATTCTGTACAGAAGCAATGCATTTTCCCACCGAACTTCCATCGAAGGTGAATGAAAGGACACCAGACAAGTAAAACAGAGGCTTCCTGAAGCATTTTAAGCATTGTTTTCACAAGGCCCTTGCGAGAAGATCCATGCAAACCATCTGGATCCTAACACCTCCTGGAATTCCAATGGAAACATCAGCTTGCCCTTGTAGGAATGAAGGAAAAGCCCATACCTAACAAGGGCAAGGGAAGAAGCAGCAGCTGCAAAGAGTTGGTAAGGCTGGTGTCAGAAGTGAATCTAGTCAACTCTAATTTGAATTGGGGAGGCTCACCACTGCTGAGGCTCAAGCCAAAGTGACCCTCACTTGTGAAACCAACCGTGAGTAACCACAAGATGAACATCAGATTGGGGCATGAGTGGTAGTTCTCTGACACCCACGTCCGTGGAATCGTTAGCTCTCAGATCCGTATCCTGCTTTTCAATGACCATTCCCCTCCCATTTCTGCGAAGGTGTCCTCCCAGTTTAACAGGGGTAGCCGCACAGCCTTCGGCCCAGGCGGCCAGAACCTAGAGAGCCACCCCCGACACAGGCGGAGTAACCTGCCACGCGAACCGACTCACAAGAAGCAGAGAGGACCGGCCCTGGGATGGTTACGCAAGAAGGAGGTGGTTGTATCAACATTTCCGATGGCGGCAGCTGGGTGACGCAGCCGACGTTGGCCCCGTTGACGATGCCGAGGCAACCCGCTGAGGTCGCGCCGCCATAGTACCCGCCGCATGAGCCCAGGGAGCCCAGATTGCTGACGGGGTAGCCGCGTGGGGAGCCGCAAGATGGGAGGCAGGATGGGACAGCGCACGATGGGCCGCAGCTTGGGAAGTAACCGCAGGACATCTTGAGTAGAAGGAGATGAGTCTGGAATGACAGTCGAAGCAGGTGAGTTTACCTTTTTGACAGTGGAAGAATATGCTTCAGGTCAGTCAGGAAGATCGGTAAGAACTGCTTTTTAAATAAAGGTGGAGGAAACAAAAAAAAAGTGGGAATAAACAAACAAAAGGGACCTCCTAAATTCACAGGATCTTCATCGCTGTCAGATGGCCATCTAGCCTCTGTTGAAAACCCTCCAAGGAAGGAGAGCCCACCACCTCTCGAGGAGGAAGCCTGTTCCACTGAGGAACCGCTCGAACGGTCAGGAAGTTCTTCCTCATGTTGTTCATAGAATCATAGAATAATAGGGTTGGAAGAGACCTCCAGGGTCATCTAGTCCAACCCCCTGCACAATGCAGGAAACTCACAAATACCTCCCCCTAAATTCACAGGATCTTCATTGCTGTCAGATGGCCATCTAGCCTCTGTTGAAAAACCTCCAAGGAAGGAGAGCCCACCACCTCCCAAGGAAGCCTGTTCCACTGAGGAACTACTCTGTCAGGAAGTTCTTCCTAATGTTGAGCCAGAAACTCTTCTGATTTAATTTCAGCCTATTGGTTCTGGGGTTCTACCTTCTGGGGCTTCCTAATTCCTTCCTGCGTATTTGTGCTCAACTATATCTTCTGTTCTTGATAAAGTCCCCTCTGCTCCAGAAGAAACCGAACCTTTTCACACTATCTATTCGAGGACTGCCACTTAGTTTTGGGCATCTCTGCGGGACTGCATCTATGAACATATGAACCTGGGACCTTCTGCTTCCCAAGCAGATGCTCTACCACTGAGCCACCGTCCCTCCCCTGCTCTCCAGGGTCTCAAGCGGAGGTTTTTATAATAATAATAATAATAATAATAATAATAATAATAATAATAATAATAATAATAATAATAATAATAATAATAATAATAATAATAATAATATTTTATTTTTATATCCCGCCCTCCCCGCCAGGCAGGCTCAGGGCGGCTAACAGACATGGGGTCCCATGATTCACATTAAACAATATAACAGGCATGGGAGTCCCATGATTCACATAAAACATAGCAATTTAAACATTAATTACCAATAAGTTATTTAAAATACATAAAACATATAAAATAGGTGCTAAAATAATATAGTCCTGATGTATATGAGATGGCTAAATATCTGTTCGTTCGTTATCAGGTTCTGTCTCAAATACCACAAGATGTCTCAAATGCCAACTGAAAAAGAAATGTTTTGCAAGCCCTGCGGAATTGGTTCAGGTCCCGCAGGGCTCGCACCATCTCTGGAAGGTCATTCCACCAGCGAGGGGCTATCACCGGGAAGGCCTGCTCCCTAGTGGCCTTCAGCCTAACTTCTTTTCACACCTATTTGCCTGGACCCTTTTTTGGAGATGCCGGGGATTGAACCTGGGACCTTCTGCTTCCCAAGCAGATGCTCTACCACTGAGCCACTGTCCCTACCCTGCTCTCCAGGGTCTCAAGCTGAGGTTTTCCACACGTATTTGCCTGGACCCTTTTTTGGAGATGCCGGGGATTGAACCTGGGACCTTCTGCTTCCCAAGCAGATGCTCTACCACTGAGCCACCGTCCCTCCCCTGCTCTCCAGGGTCTCAAGCGGAGGTTTTCCACACCTATTTGCCTGGACCCTTTTTTGGAGATGCCAGGGATTGAACCTGGGACCTTCTGCTTCCCAAGCAGATGCTCTACCGCTGAGCCACCGTCCCTCCCCGCTACATACCTTGGATTGTTGCCAGTTTTGAAGAGGCCTTCTAGAGTTTCCACCCCAGCGCATGACAATCTGCGGACTGTTCATTGCTATCTATCGCACATTATTTTTCATACGCCGCCCAAAAGATTGCACCACCATAGCAAAAGACACATGATCGCATGTTGTAACAAAGGAGTGCTTGAATTAAATATGAACTTACCAAGCTTGCTAGAGTTCAGAAGTCAAGAGAAGCAGACGCTGTGGGAAGAGTCTGATCTTCTGAGTGCTTTTATACAGTTTGTCGAGGGATTGGGGGGGAGGGGGGGAATGTGATTTATGGCTGTACTCTCAAATTTCCTGCCTGTGCCTCAAGCCAAAGTGTTTTCCTTGTACCCTAGTCGCGCATGTCTATCCATTGCCTGTTTAATAAAATGTGTGTTTTACAACCTGCAATTCTCTTTCATTTGAGAAGATTGTAGGTCTTGCCGGGATGTTCTGTTATTATTTTCCCCTTCGAGATCGGTTAAGGATCTGCCTGTTCCATTAATAATTTCTATAAATTGGTATTTACTCCCACTTTAAGTCCCTTGTGAGCTCGCCCGGTTGGCGTCCAGAACTATTGCCTGATGGATTATGAAGCCTTTTGTATAGAGCAGGGGTGTCAAACTCATTTTGTTATGAGGGCCAAATCTGACATACCGTATTTTTCGCACCATAAGGCGCTCTGGATGATAGGACGCACCTTCCTCCTGGGGGGTGATAAGCTGCCTCCGATCCCGGCGCTTCCTCCGTGCCTGCCTGCCTGGCTCCAGCTTTGACGCTTACAGCAAGCGCCAGGATCGCTCCCTCTGCCCTCCGATCCCGGCGTTTGCTGTAAGCATCAGAGCTGGAGCCAGGCAGGCAGGCATGGAGGAAGCACCCGCCCCCTCCGCAAACCCAGCGCTTTGCAAGCGCCGGCTGTGGAGGGGGCAGCGTGCTTCCTCCGTGCCTTTCTGCCTGGCTCCAGCTTTGAAGCTTACAGCAAGCGCCAGGATTGCTCCCTCTGCCCTCCGATCCCGGCGCTTGCTGTAAGCATCAGAGCTGAAGCCAGGCAAGCAGGCATGGAGGAAGCACCCGCCCCCTCCGCAAACCCAGAGCTTTGCGACCGCCGGCTGTGGAGAGGGCAGCGTGCTTCCTCCGTGCCTTTCTGCCTGGCTTCAGCTCTGATGCTTACAGCAAGCCAGGATCGGAAGGCAGAGGGAGCGATCCTGGCGCTTGCTGTAAGCGTCAGAGCTGGAGCGAGGCAGGCAGGCACGGAGGAAGCGCCGGGATCGGAGGCAGCAGATCGCCCCCCCCCGGAAGGTAGGTACCCGTACCTTCGCTCCATAAGACGCACCCACTTTTCTCCCCACTTTTTTTTTGGGGGGGGGGAAGTGCGTCTTATGGTGCAAAAATATGGTAAATGAGACCTTGTCGGGCCGGGCCGGACCAGGCCATGTTGGGCCGGGCCTTGCGTGTACCTATTTAAGACTCGGTAGAAGAGATGAAAACTTGATAAAGGATACAGACAAACAAAATTAAAGTTTTTTTAAAAAAAAAACTATAAAACATGCTTAAACTTTAGCACTCGTCGGTCCTAAGGATGCTTCCTTTGTATCTCTCCCATGGGATCCAGGGAACTGGGCAAAGGAAGCTCTGACTCTGTTGCCTGCCTCTTCATCACAACCTTGGGTTTCCTCAGTGGTCTCCCATCCAAGAACTAACCAGTTCCAACCCTTCTTAGCTTCTGATATCTGAAGAGATCAGGCTATGCTGTGTCATCCAGGTTGTCCCCCCAATCACATGAAGAGTGCTGCGTTCACAACGCATACCTAACAATGGAATATTCCTAATGCTCTGTCATCGGAAACAAGAGCAGCGATTGCAAAGATTCCAAAATCCACAAAGACATTCAGATAAGAGAATTTCTGAGGCACATCAGCAGCAGTGATGGCCAACGTTTTCCTAGTTTGGTGTAGTGCTTAAGTGTGGACTCCTAGCTGGGAGAACTGGGGTGGATTTCCCACTCCTCCACTTGCACCTGCTGGAATGGCCTTGAGTCAGCCATAGCTCTTGCAGGGCAGCTGCTGTAAGAGGTCTCGTAGTCCCACTTAGCTCACAGAGTGTCTGTTGTGGGGGGAGAAGGTAAAGGAAATTGTAAGCTGCTCTGAGACTTTAATTCAGAAAGAAGGTTGGGGTAGAAATATATGGTCTTCTTCTTCTTCTTTCAATGAAGAATGAAATTCAATGAAATTGCTGAGCAGTCAGGTTAGAACGGATAGAAGGAAGTCCTTCTTCACCCAAAGGGTGATTAACATGTGGAATTCACTGCCACAGGAGGTGGGGGCGGCTACAAGCATAGCCAGCTTCAAGAGGGGATTGGATAAAAATATGGAGCAAAGGTCCATCAGTGGCTATTAGCCACAGTATATATATATATGTGTGTGTGTGTGTGTATGTGTGTGTATATGTATGTATATGTGTGTGTGTGTGACACACTGTGTGACACGGAGTGTTGGACTGGATGGGCCATTGGCCTGATCCAACATGGCTTCTCTTATGTTCTTATGTGACACAGAGTGTTGGACTGGATGGGCCATTGGCCTGATCCAACATGGCTTCTCTTATATTTTTATGTCCTTCTTCTTTTCTCCTCCTCCTCCTTCCGCTTCTTCATACGCGGGCTGCCTTTCAGTCTAGTTTGCTTGAATGAGAACGACTTTTTGATGTCCTCATCCAGGGCTTTGGGGAATGCAAACCCTCGAGGCATCCGTCTAGTGCTGAGTAAGAATAGCTGATGCAGAGAACAGGGCATCCTTTAGCTGTTATTATTGTGGTCTTAATGATCGCCTGAACCTTAATTCAAGGAGCGGCTAAATAATAAACAGTTTTGAAGTCGGTAAACAGCCTCACAACTGCTTACTTCACCTCCAGAGGTTGCATCAAATGAAGTAATAGCCAGAATGTGTAACAGGTGCAGTGTTTTCTGACCAGGGCATCGTGAAGATCAAATCTGAACTTGCTTTTAAAGTATTTAATGCTATACTTAGGTCTAGCTCCAAAGTACGGTTGCATTGTGCACCAGGGGCCATTCTCCAATGTGAACAATGATTCCGAAAGATGCCGGAGATAATTCTGGAGATACTACTACTGGCTCCACCCCCCCCCCCCCAAAGTCCCCTAATATTTCTTGAATTGGACTTCGCAACTCGATCTCAGGCACAGTGACAAAACCACACACTAGCTGATGACTATGGGCCGATGACTATGGAACACCACAATCACCACGATGGTGAGATATTGGGGGAACCAATGAGTCTCTAAGGGACACCCTCCAGGTCAATTAAAAGCCTGGTGGAAGTGCTCCGTGTTGCAGGCCCCGCAAAACCTCAACATGTCCCACGGGCCCCTGATCTCTAGTGGGAGCTCATTCCACCAGGTAGGGGCCTGCAACACGAAATGGCCCTGACCTTTGTTGAGGCCAGTTGGGCGTCCATAGGACCAGAGATCAAAATGCAGCCACATTTAATGTGTTATGCAGCTCAGAACAGGACAGCTGCAAACTGGGCTTTTTTTGTAGCAGGAACTCCTTTGCATATTAGGCTAAACCCCCCCCCCCCGATATAACCAGTCCTCCAGAAGCTTACAGGTCTCTTCTTACAGGGCCACCATGGAAGGCCAGGGCTGCTACACAGAGGCAGGCAATGACTCACCACCTCTCTTCATCACTGGTCTTGAAGACCCTGAAGGGTCGGCATAAGTCAGATCACGGCTTTTTTTGGAGCAGAAACTCCTTTGCATATTAGGCCACGCACCCCTGGTGTAGGCAATCCTCCAAGAGCTTACGGGGTTCTTAGTATAGCTTCTGTTATGTTCATCAGTGGCTATTAGCCACAGTGTATTGTTGGAACTCACTGTCTGGAACAGCGATGCTATGTATTCTTGGTGTTTTTTTTTGGGGGGGCACAGTGCTCGGGGGGCCACAGTGAGAGGACTTCTAGTGTCCTGACCCCACTGATGGACCTCCTGATGGTGCCTGGGTTTTTTGGCCACTGTGTGACACAGAGCATTGGACTGAATGGGCCATTGGCCTCATCCAACATGGCTTCTCTTATGTTCTTATGTCTGGGGCAGGGATGCTCTGTCTTCTTGGTGCTGGGGGGGTCACAGTGAGAGGGCTTCTAGTGTCCTGACCCCACTGATGGACCTCCTGATGGTGCCTGGGTTTTTTGGCTACTGTGTGACACCGAATGTTGAACTAGAGGGGCCATTGGCCTGATCCACCATAGCTTCTGTTATGTTTTTAGTACTGGTTATCACAGATCTCTCCAAGCCAACCCAAACATTTTGAATTCAGTTTCAGCTCAGGTATATCCAAATGCAAAACCATAACCAAATATTGTACTCCCTTTAGACAGAGAGAGAGAGAGAGAGAGAGAGAGAGAGGGCCCACCACCTCCCGAGGAAGCCTATTCCACTGAGGAACCGCTTTAACTGTCAAGAAGTTCTTCCTAATATTGAGCTGGAAACTCTTTTGATTTAATTTCAACTAATTGGTTCTGGCCCTACCTTCCGGGTCCACAGAAAACAATTCCACACCATCCTCCATATGACAGCCCTTCAAGGACTTGAAGATGGTGATCATCTCACCTCTCAGCCACTTTCTTTCCAGCCTAAACATGCCCAGCTCTTTCAACCTTTCTTCATAGGTTTTGGTCTTTGGACCCCTCACCATCTTCATCACCCTCCTCTGGACCTGTTCCAGCTTGTTGTACTGCTACAGCACCAACCCCAAATCAGACTTTTCCCTGCAGCCACTATGGCCAGACCTGCCTGTCCCACATTGGTCTTGTCAGCCACCAGCGAGCCTGCAGCAGACGTGGACTACTGCACCGTTCTTAAATCTTCGTTCGCAAAGTCAAGCCGAGATATCCTTCTTAAAATATGGTGCCCAAAGCTGACTCCTTGGGTGCCCCTGAATATTAGTATTACAAACGAAGTTGAAATTATGTTTTGAGTAAAACAGGTCACAATGGTGGGGCTGTGTCTTCTTCAATTCACACAAATCTATTTGGGACAAACCTTTATGCTTCCTGCCCAAACCCTTGGATCAAAGAACTGCTGCCTCAATCTCATTTTTGAATACATTCGACGGCCACTCAGCGTAACAAATATCACATTATAATTTATTAGGATTATTTCTGAACATTCTAGCAGCTCCATTTTACTGCATTGTGTTACTCAGATATCAAGGAGTTCTAAATGCTCGTGTCTGAATGTCTTAGGGTTGCCAAGTCCAATTCAAGAAATATCTGGGGACTTTGGGGGTGGAGGCAGGAGACTTTGGGGGTGGAGCCAGGAGCAAGGGTGTGACAAGCACAATTGAACTTCAAAGGTAGTTCTGGCCATCACATTTCAAGGGACTGAACACCTTTTCAATGCCTTCCTTCCATAGGAAATAATGAAGGATAGGGGCACCTTCTTTTGGGGCACATAGAATTGGACCCCCTGGTCCAATCGTTTTGAAACTTGGGAGGTATTTTGAGGAGAGGCACCAGATGCTACGCTGCAGATTTGGGGCCTCTACCTCAAAAAACAGCCCCCCCCCGCAGAGCCCCAGATACCCGCAGATCCATTCTCCATTATTGCTTATGGGAATACATCTCAAAAGGGAATAATAAAGTTCCCAGCAGATATTTCCCTGCCCTCCCCCCGCTTTCTGATGACCCTGAAGCGGGGGGAGGGCCTCCAAACCGGGGGATCCCCTGCCCCCCACCTGGGGATTGGCAACCCTAGAATGTCTCCATTTTATCCTTAAAACAAAGCCACTCCAAGGTTAATTTGGCTATTAGGGTTTGTAGAATCTTTCGGACTCAAGTGCCGTGTTCTACTGGAGAAAGTTTCCCTTCCAGACGTTTCGTTCTCAGCTGCGGAGAACATCCTCAGTGGCGTTGCAGCCAGAGCAGGCGCTCTGACCTTCTTGGCTGCTGCCCACTCAATGCACAGCAGCCAAGAAGGTCCGAGCGCCTGCTCCGGCTGCAACGCCACTGAGGATGTTCTCCGCAGCTGAGAAGGAAACGTCTGGAAGAGAAACTTCCTCCAGTAGAACACGGCACTTGAGCCTGAAAGATTCTACAAACCCTAATGATGTTACCAGCTGTGAAAACCTGAAATCTTTGTTAATTTGGCTAGCCGAGAGAGAGGCCCCGGATCACCGTCGCTGATTGAGGATTTGAGCCCACAACTGACTCTCAATCCCCCACGCTCCTCTGGATCATATGTTCTTTATTTCCCCCTTAGTGAATGTGCACACTGATTGCGTACTGATGATACATACTGATGTTACGCTGGCCCTGATCAAGGTGTTTTATTCTTAGGATCTAAACTGGACGGTGCATATATGCCAGATACGTTTGTGGCCTTCCAAAAATTGCGCCGTTCATTTACATATTGGAACATTCCATTTGGGGTCCGATATTAACGGTTTATTGATTTATAAGTATACCTGGGACTTTGACCACTGAAGAAGACCTCTGTGGGCCAAAACACATCAGGTCATATACGTATATTTCATGTCTCATTTGTTACTTCGATGATTTTATGAGGTTTCGTTGAGGCCTAGGGTTGCCAAGTCCCTCTGGCACTTCGGCGGGGGACTGCTCTCTCCTGTGCGCAAAGCGTGTGGCGCACAATGTCATCACCCAGGAGAGACGCCATCACAATGAGGACATCACGCCATGGACTCTCTAAGACTCGGGATAGAACTCTATGGTGCCATAGAGTTTTACCGCAATCCCTAGAGTGCAATGCCAGGGATGCTGTAGGATTCACGATAAAACTTTATGGTACCATAGAGTTTTTTCATGCGTCCTAGAGAGTCCCTGATGCAACATCCCCGGTGCAATGACGTCACTTGTGGGTGCTCTTCTGGGCTCTTTGAGGGCTGGGATTCCCCCAGAGGCCTGCTCCCTGTTAGCAGGTTGGGGTCCTTAAAACCCGGGGATCCCTTGCCCCTCGCGGAAAATTGGCAGCCCTTTTTGGGCCCCTGCAAGGTTTTTTGTAATAAACACGTGTACTTCTGTCTATAACTATTGTTTTTAACCTTTGGCTCCTTAGTATTTATATTAGTATTTCATGTTCATTTGTTACTTTGATGATTTTATGAGGTTTCATTGAAGCCTAGGGTTGCCAAGTCCCTCTGGCACTTCGGCGGGGGATGGTTCTCTCTTGCGCGCAAAGCGTGTGGCGCACAATGACATCACCCAGGAGAGACGCCATCACAATGAGGACATCACGCCATGGACTCTCTAAGACTCGTGATAGAACTCTATGGTACCATAGAGTTTTACCGCAATCCCTAGAGAGTAATGCCAGGGATGCTGTAGGATTCACGATAAAACTTTATGGTACCATAGAGTTTTATCATGAGTCCTAGAGAGTCCCTGATGCAACATCCCCGGTGCATTGACGTCACTTGTGGGTGCTCTTCTGAGCTCTTTGAGGGCTGGGATTCCCCCAGTGGCCTGCTTCCTGTTAGCAGGTTGGGGTCCTTAAAACCCAGGGATCCCCTGCCCCTGGCAGAAAATTGGCAGCCCTTTTTGGGCCCCTGCAAGGTTTTTTATAACAAACACGTGCACTTCTGTCTATAACTATTGTTGTTTTTTAACCTTTGGCTCCTTAGTATTTGTAAACTTTTTTTTTGGTGTTTTCTTGCTCGGTTGGTTTAGTTTCCCTTCCCCTCTCTCTTTGCATTTGCAAATGATGAATACACCAGCTTTCGAAAGACTGCACTTCCTACACTTTGGCATTTTAAACGAGAATAGTGAACTCTGGCCATTCCGAGACAAGGCAAGTGGTTTGCTGAGTCAGGGAGGTAATGGGACACGTTCCGTGCTGACTCAAGTAAAATTGGGTGTAACCGTGCTCTGTAATATTCTACAAGCCGTGTAATATTTGACAGAGAGGAAAGATTGCAGGGTAACAAAATGATCCTCCGATAATAAAAGGCTAAACACTTCAGACTTCACCTGCCTTTAAACCAATTAGCAAACTAAAACAATCCATTTTTTTTTCTCATTAATACTATAAAGAGCAAGGTATAAAAGCTCCTGTCACTTGCAAGAACCTCCACAGCTTTGCTCAAGTTCTCTTGCTTCGCTTCTGCTCCTGCTCTCGGTAAGTCCATTATACCTAAGACCCGTTGTATGCGTTCATGTGCGTGTCCGTACATGTGTCCATACATGTGCAAATACGGTGGTCAACTCTAAGTTGTGAGATCCTGGGGATTTGGGGTGGAGGATGGGGAAGGCAGTTTATGGAGCACAGGGATTCAGTGAGGCGTGATCCGATAGAGTTCACCCTCCAAAGCATTCATTTCCTCCTGGAAAATTGTAGTCTGCCTATCAGTTAAAACTCCTGGAGGTATCCAGTTCCTACTTGGAGGCTGGTAACTCTGAGAGCGAGGGAGGGAGGGAGAAAGGAAGGCGGAGGGGAGGGAAAGGAAGGAAGGAAGGAAGGAAGGAAGGAAGGAAGGAAGGAAGGAAGGAAGGAAGGAAGGAAAGAAAGAAAGAAAGAAAAAAAGAAAGAAAGAAAGAAAGAAAGAAAGAAAGAAAGAAAGAAAGAAAGAAAGAAAGAAAGAAAGAAAGAAAGAAAGAAAGAAAGAAAGAAAGATGTTTAAGAGCTCTGAGACAGGAAGAAAGAAGGAAGGAAGGAGGGAGGGAGGGAAAGAAAGAAAGAAAGAAAGAAAGAAAGAAAGAAAGAAAGAAAGAAAGAAAGAAAGAAAGAAAGAAAGAAAGAAAGAAAGAAAGAAAGAAAGAAAAAGGTTTGCTCTGAGCGACTCCCAATCTTGTTTCAAAAGGGAAGATCTCATAATTGTTTAAGGGAATCGTGTGTATTTCTCATTCTAAAAGCGGTCTACAGTTCAGCATAGTCGGAAGTTAGGGTTGCCAAGTCCAATTTAAGAAATATCTGGGGACTTTGGGGGTGGAGCCAGAAGACATTAGGGGTGGAGCCAAGATCAAGGCTGTGGCAAGTATAATTGAACTCCAAAGGGAGTTCTGGCCATCACATTTCAAGGAAATACACACCTTTTCAATGCCTTCCTTCCATAGGAAATAATGAAGGATAGGGGTACCTTTTTTGGGGCTCATAGAATTGGACCCCCTGGCTCAATCTTTTTGAAACTTGGGGGGTATTTTGGGGAGAGGTACTAGATGCTATATTGAAAATTTGGTGCCTCTACCCCCAAAAAACAGCCCCCCCAGAGCCCCAGATCCCTGCAGATCAATTCTCTATGATTTTCTAAAGGAATAAATCTCCATAGGGAATAACAGAGTTCCCAGCAGACATTTCCCTCCCCTCCCCCCGCTTTCTGACGACCCTGAAGCAGGGGGAGGGCCTCCAAACTGGGGGATCCCCTGCCCCCACCTGGGGATTGGCAACCCTATCGGAAGGGCACTATCAATAGTAAACAATGTTCCTTACATTCAACTTTATGTTTTAAAGTTTTATGTGTTAGATATAGCCAGGGGTTGTTTTGTAGAAAAATAGGTGGTGGAGCTCATCCAGGAATTGTTATGCGGTTTCACCTACTATTCAACGGACAAGGAGGTGGAACTCGCAGAAGGAGGAGGTGGAACTCTCTGAAAGGTTCAGGAGCTGCGCTCCTGTGAGCTCCCACTGAATCTGAGGCCTGGATATAGCAGCTCAAGCCAGGATACATGGAAAGGACAAGCGTATTGTCAATGTGCCCCTTCCCCCCCCCAAAAAATGTTATTATTACTGAATTCAATTGGATTTACTCCATGGAAAGTTACCAGGGCTTTGAGCAGAAACGTGGAGGAACGCCGTTCCAGCTGGCTTGGCATCAGGGGGTGTGGCCTAAAAGGAAAACGAGTTCTACCAAAAAAAGCCCTGCGTGAAACTATGGCGCTATCAGGGAATGTGGGCTAAAAGGAAAACGAGTTCCTGCTGACCTTTTTCTAAAAAAAAGAAAGAAAAAAGAGTCCTGTGTGGAACTATGGTGACACTAGAGCGTGTGGCTTAATATTCAAATGCGTCCCTGCTGACCTTTTTCTACAAAAAATGTCCTGTGTGGAACGATGGTGACACCAGGGGGTGTGGCCTAATATTCAAAGGAGTTCCTGCTGGGCTTCTTCTACCCCCATCCCAAAAAAGCCCTGGAGGTTACATTCGCAATCTCAATCAGATTTGTTTTTCCCCAACCTGTCACGCTGGTTTTCCCCCCTCTTAACCTCACCCTCAATGTCGTTCCAGACACCTCTCCGCCTTCCCAAGATGTCCTGCTGCCCTCCAACCTGCGCCATCCCCTCCTGCCCCCGGCCTTGCTGCCCCCAACCATGCTCCTCTTCGTGTAGCTACCCGACGGGCGGTCTGGGCTCCCTGGAGTGCTGCTCCGCTACAGGCTGCTCCTCTGCGTGCTGCGGCACCTCCACATCCGCCCGCTGCCTGGGTATCACCAGTGGGGCCAACGTCGCCTGCATCAACCAGCTCCCACCGTCAGAAGTTTGCATCCAGCCGCCTCCTGTGGTGGTGACCTGCCCGGGGCCAATCCTGGCTGCCACCTGTGAGCCTCTTCGTGTGGGGGGCTACACGGCCTGCGGCGGTAGCAGTAGTAGCGTCTGTGGGGTGCCTAGCTGTGGACGACTGACTATTTCTGGCTCTTGCAAACCTTCTGGGTACCAAGGAGGGTCTAAGGTGTGTTAAAGGTGGGTCTTCGACAAGAACGGGAAAGGAACGGTACCAGGCTAAAGGATAACACGGGTTCACTGCTGATGACCTCGCAGGCGTGGGTGTGTGAAGCGTTGAGCCCTCCAAGTTCATATCAGAAGTTGTGAGTTCTCAACTCGGATGCCCCTGAAAATTGCTCTGCTCTCTACTTTTGCGTTCTCTCTCCTGTAACTTTGATATCATTTGCCTTGATTTACTTGGACTGGAAGATAAGTAGGATGTGAGCTTCTTCCCTCTGGAGAGCCAGTTTGGTGTAGTGGTGAAGTGTGCGGACTCTTATCTGGGAGAACCGGGTTTGATTTCCCCACTCCTCCACTTGCAGCTGCTGGAATGGCCTTGGCTCAGCCAGAGCTCTCACAGGAGTTGTCCTTGAAAGGGCAGCTTCTGGGAGAGCTCTCTCAGCCCCGCCTACCTCACAGGGTGTTTGTTGTGGGGGAGGAAGGGAAAGGAGATTGTGAGCCGCTCTGAGACTCTTCGGAGTGGAGGGCGGGATAAAAAAAATCCAATATCTTCTTCTAACGTTATGCCGTTGGTTCAGACCCACATGGCTGCCCACCTGGATCTTTCAACAGTCCATGTTAGCCTACTTATCCCAGCTAGATGATTAACGGAAAAAGCCACTGTTTGTTTACCAAAGAACGGATGTTTGTCATTCATGCAAATGATATTGCTTGCTCTCTGCTTGTTTCATTAAAGCTTCTATGTGCAATCAAATGTCTCTTGTGGACTCCGATACTTATTTCGAGGAACTTCCGGCATGGGGAGGGGTTATGGCTCAGCAGTGGAGCTCGTGCAGATAGACACAGATTCAAACACTGGCTTCCGCAAGTGAACTGTCTTTGCTGCCTCACTAGACCAAAAACCCACCTGGTGCAGCGGCCAGTACCCGAACAGAACACCTCTGTCCCTCAGCATCTAGAAATGACAGAGCTACCGCCAAACATGAAAGTACTATGTCTCTGTCATGACCAGTATTTTTTTTCAGCTCTATTAACCTTGAGAGCCAGTTTGGTGTGGGGTTAATAATAATAATAATAATAATAATAATAATAATAATAATAATAATAATAATAATAATAATAATAAACTTTTATTTATACCCCGCCCTCCCTGCCTAGGCAGGCTTAGGGCGGTTGAGCGTTAAGAGCACAGACGGAGATCCGGGAGAACTGGGTTTGATTCTCTCCTCCTCCTCCACATTTTATTTCTTTATATATTTCAGCGGTGGCCAACGGTAGCTCTCCAGATGTTTATTTGCCTACAGCTCCCATCAGCCCCATCCATTGGCCATGCTGCCTGGGGCTGATGGGAGTTGAACATATGAACATATTGTAATTATGAACATATGAAGCTGCCTTCTACTGAATCAGACCCTTGGTCCATCCAAGTCAGTCTTGTCTACTCAGACTGGCAGCGGCTCTCCAGGTTCTCAAGCTGAGGTTTTTCACACCTACTTGCCTGGAGTTGTAGAGAGAAAAAACATCTGGGGAGCTACTGTTGGCCACCCCTGATATATTTTATCAAATTCATATCCTGCCCTCCCCTAATGGGCTCAAGGCGGCTAACAACAGTTAAAAACCACATCTCTTGGCTTGACTTCGTGAACGAAGATTTAAGAAAGGTGAGGTAGTCCACATCTGCTGCAGGCTCGCTGGTGGCTGACAAGACCAATGCAGGAAAGGCAGGTCCGGCCACAGTGGCTGCAGGGAAAAGTCTGATTTGGGGTTGGTGCTGTAGCAGTACGATTCTTCCTCAATCTCATTTTGTCCTCAAGACCAGCTATGTGTGTGTTCTCAAAGGAAGAGACAGCCTGGTGGATGGTGTGCCTCCGTGCTTTGCAATCTGAGGCTAGGTCAGACCACTGGTGATGATTGATGCGACAGGTGCCAAGGGATTTCTTCAAGGAGTCCTTGAACCTCTTCTTTGGTGCCCCTCTATTTCGATGGCCGGTGGAAAGTTCGCCATACAGGGCAATCTTGGGAAGGCGGTGGTTTGCCATCCTGGAGATATGCCCTGCCCAGCGCAGCTGCATCTTCAACAGCAATGCCTCGATGCTTGTAACCTCCGCCTGCTTGAGGACTTCAGTGTTGGTCCCAAAGTCACTCCAGTGGATGTTGAGGATGGTGCGAAGGCAGAGCTGATGAAAGCGCTCAAGGAGTCGCAGGTGATGACGGTATAAAACCCACGATTCGGAGCCGTAGATGAGGGTTGTCATCACAACCGCTTTGTAAACATGGATCTTTGTGCCTTTTTTCAGATGCTTGTTGCTCCACACCCTTTTATGCAGTCGGCCAAATGCACGGTTTGCCTTTGCCAGTCTATTGTCAATCTCCTTGTCGATCTTGGCGTCTGAGGAGATGATGCACCCCAGGTAGCTGAACTGCTGGACTGTCTTCAAAACTGATTCACCCACAACCACATAAAACACTAATATATACACACAATACAATCAGTTCTACACATTTTAACCAAAAAATCCAAGATGCACATCGGTGTTTCTCAAGATCTACATCTGTCCAGTGGGACTGTCAGTGCTCTGGGACATTTGCTATCTCCGCTTAACTATTGAAGGCAAGCTTAAGACGATTTGTCTTACAGGCCCTGTGGAACTGCGGCAGGTCCCGCCTGCAGCCAGATGGGTGACCTTGGGTTTGTCGTGGCTCTATCAGAGCTGTTCTCTCAAGAGCAGTTCTCAAAAAAAGCTCTGTCAGCCCCAGGGGAGATGAAGGGGAAACGACTGAAAGCCACTCTGAGAAGGGTGGGGCATAAATCCAATGTCTTCCTCCTCCTCTTCTTCTCCTCCTCCTCCTCTTCCTTCTTCTTCTTCTTCTTCTTCTTCTTCTTCTTCTTCTTCTTCTTCTTCTTCTTCTTCTTCATGGCCCATTAGCTCAGTGGACTGGTGGTTGACAAATCATGTAGCTAAGCCAGGTATCCCTTCACCATTGCAGTCTCTGTATCCTGTCTTACGCACCTCATCGTCGCAGAGAATCTGAGTGCCTGCCCAATAGGCTTCATCTCCAAGACAATCTCAGGAGCAGCTATATGCCCGACAGGAGAGGTGGAGGAGGACTAGCAGCAGTTCTGCTTTCACCCCCACGTCCTCTGCTGATGGCAATATGGCCCTGTTGCCCTGGATGCACTTAATCTATCAGAAGACCTCCCCCCACCCAGGAAACGAGCTAGCCAGCCCACTTGGCAATGATGCCCATGATGTTGTTTACCTTGACTTCCAGGAAGCTTTTGATAAAGTTCCTCATCAAAAGCTCCTCAGTAAGCTCGAGAGTCATGGAGTAAAAGGACAGGTCCTCTTGTGGATCAAAAACTGGCTCGGTAATAGGAAGCAGAGAGTGAGTATAAATGGGCAGTCTTCGCAGTGGAGGACGGTAAGCAGTGGGGTGCCGCAGGGCTCGGTACTGGTTCCCATGCTCTTTAACTTGTTCATAAATGATTTAGAGTTAAGAGTGAGCAGTGAAGTGGCCAAGTTTGCAGATGACACTAAATTGTTCAAGGTGGTAAGAACCAGAGAGGATTGTGAGGAACTTCAAAGGGATCTGTTGAGGCTGAGTGAGTGGGCGTCAACGTGGCAGATGCAGTTCAATGTGGCCAAGTAAAAAGTAATGCACCTCGGGGCCAAAAAACCCAGCTACAAATTCAAGTTGATGGGGTGTGAACTGGCAGAGACTGACCAAGAGAGAGCTCTTGTGGTCGTGGTAGAGAACTCAGTGAAAATGTCAAGACAGTGTGCGATTGCAATAAAAAAGGCCAACGTCATGCTGGGAATTATTAGGAAGGGAATTGAAAACAAATCAGCAGTATCAGAATGCCCCTGTATAAATTGATGGTGCGGTCTCATTTGGAATACTGTGTACAATTCTGGCCACCGCACCTCAAAAAGGATATTATAGCATTGGAAAAAGTCCAGAGAGGGCAACTAAAATGATTAAAGGGTTGGAACACTTTCCCTATGAAGAAAGGTTAAAACACTTGGGGCTCTTTAGCTTGGAGAAACGTCGACTGTGGGGTGACATGATAGAGGTTTACAAGATTATGCATGGGATGGAGAAAGTAGAGAAATACCGGGAAGTACTTTTCTCCCTTTCACACAATACAAGAACTCGTGGGCATTCGATGAAATTGCTGAGCAGTCGGGTTAAAAGGAAGTACTTCTTCACCCAAAGGGTGATTAACATGAGGAATTCACTGCCACAGGAGGTGATGGCGGCTACAAGCATAGATAGCTTCAAAAGGGGGTTAGGTAAAAATATGGAGCAGGGGTCCTTCAGTGGCTATTAGCCACAGTGTGTGTGTGTGTGTGTATAGGCCACTGTGTGACGCAGAGTGTTGGACTGGATGGGCCATTGGCCTGATCCAACATGGCTTCTCTTATGGTCTTATGTGACACAGAGTGTTGGACTGGGTGGGCCATTGGCCTGATCCAACATGGCTTCTCTTATGGTCTTATGTGAGGGTCACATACAGTCATCAACAAGTAGACCTTCTGCTTCATGAGAAGTTCAAGACTGGACTCAATGCCCTCTTGCAGGCTCTGCTCCAGAATGCTGGAGCAAGGTCTGCATGTCCTGTATCTGGGTCCACAAAGGCGGCCATCTTCTTAGGAGCCATTTGGATCAAGGGAGTGACCAGACCCCTGTGGCAGATGGCAGCAACTGAGTGAGGTTGTTAAAGGGCTTAAGGACCTCCATCCTCTGAGAGATAGACATCCGGTCATCATGGTTCAATTGGCCCTCCACCACCACAACCTTGATCTCTGGGATCAAGGTTGTTAGGACAGTCTTCTGCTCCACCAAATGTTCAAGCGTGGTGAAGGTAGAGTTCCACTGTGTTGCAGATCAGGCAGCACTCTGGCACAGGGGGTCAGTGTCTGTCAGTGCCTTTTTCTCACACAGCTGATGGGAACTCTTCACACTTCATCAGGAGTGGCTTTGAGATGCTGGCATTTCTGAAGGAAAGATCAGAAATCATGAGTCTCAGCATGCAGCCTGTGATTATGGTCAGGGACCTGTTTATCTGCGGGACCGCCTTTCCCCATATATCCCCCAGAGAGCATTGCGTTCA
Source organism: Heteronotia binoei (assembly GCF_032191835.1). Classification (NCBI taxonomy): domain Eukaryota; kingdom Metazoa; phylum Chordata; class Lepidosauria; order Squamata; family Gekkonidae; genus Heteronotia; species Heteronotia binoei. The sequence goes on from NC_083223.1 coordinate 275,106,213, forward strand.
GGGACAAAAAAATCTGCTGTCCATCCCTGGACCAAAGGAGGCCAACTTACGTTTGACACGAGCCAGGGCCTTCTCGGTGGCAGCACCAGAGTTATGGAATGCTCTCCCGGAGACCATAAGGGTCCTTCGGGACCTTCCTACATTCCACAGGGCCTGTAAGACCAACTTGTTTCAACAGGCCTTAAACTGAGAGAGAGCTGCCACCGGACGTCAGCTAGAGTTTCCGGTGACCAACCGTCGGAAAAGCAGAACCGCCAACGTAGTAATGGTACAGCCCTGTGAAATAGCTTTTTTTAATTTTAATTGTATTCATGTTTTATAGATTTTACTGACTTGTTGTGTTAAATCGTGTAAACGAATGTTGTGAGCCGCCCTGAGCCCGCTTGCGGAGAGGGCGGGGTAAAAGTTTAATGTAAATAAATAAATCAATCAATAATCTGCAGAACCCCAATGCAAAACGAATGACTTTGATTTGCCCACTTGTTTTGCCTGCTTGAATAGCTGCTCGCCGTTCCAGTTTTGTCTGATGAAGTCTGTTCAGAGCACACGAAAGCTTACGTTCTGAATGAAACTGAGTTGGTCTTAAAGGTGCCCCTTGTCTACGGCATTGTTCTATTGCTTCGGACGAACACGGTTGCCCACTTGGATCTATCTTAAAAAGAAAACATGATCAAGGTTGAGCCAACACTTAAAGATAAACTGGGTACACAATATAACAAATTAGTAGCATAATTTTGCTGTTCAGTTGCACAGTCGAGTCCTACTCTTTGTGACCCCCATGGACAAAGTCACACCAGGCTCTCCTGTCTTTTACCATCCTCCGAAGTCAAATTTGTGTTTGTTACATCAGTAACACTGTCCAGCCATCTCATCTTTTGCCATCCCCTTCTTCTTTTGCCTTCTGTCTTTTCTAGCATCAGGATCTTCCCCAGGGAGGGCTCTCTTCTCATTTGGTGGCCAAAGTATTGGAGCTTCAGCTTCAGCACCTGAACTTCCAGGGAACAGTCTGGGTTGATTTCCCTCAGGACTGACTGATTTGATCTTCTTGCTGTCCAAGGGACTCTCAAGATTCTTCTCCACCACCACATCTCAAAAGCATCTATTCTTCTGCGCTCAGCCTTCCTTTTGGTCCAGCTCTCACAGCCATACATTACGACTGGGAATACCATTGCTTTGACTATATGGACTTTTGTTGGCAGGGTGATGTCTCTACTTTTTATTATACTTCCCAGGTTCACCACAGCTGTCCTCCCAAGGAGCAAATGGAGAGCCAGATTGGTGTAGCGGTTCAGTGTGCGGACTCTTATCCGGGAGAACCGGGTTTGATTCCCCACTCCTCCACTTGCACCTGTTAGCTTGGCCTTGGGTCAGCCATAGCTCTGGCAGAGGTTGTCCTTAAAAGGGCAGCTCCTGTGAGAGCCCTCTCCAGCCCCACCCACCTCACAGGGTGTCTGTTATGGGGGGAGAAAGGTAAAGGAGATTGTGAGCCGCTCTGAGACTCTTCGGAGTGGATGGCGGGATATAAATCCAATATCTTCTTCTTCTTTTAATTTCATGGCTACAGTCACCATCTGCAGTGATCTTGGATCCCAGAAATGTAAAGTCTGTCACTACTTCCAAGTCTTCCCCTTCTATTTGCCAAGGTGTGGTGGGGCCAGATGCCATGATCTTAGTTTTTTTGATGTTGAGTTACAAGCCTACTTTTGTGCTGTCCTCTTTCACCCTCAACAAGAGGTTCTTTAGGTCCGCCTCAGCTTCTGTCATTAGAGCAGTGTCATCTGCATATCTGAGGTTGTTGATGTTTTTGCCGGCAATCTTAATTCCGGCTTCTGCTTTATCCAGGCCAGCATTCCGCATGATGCACTCTGCATATAAATTAAATAAGCAGGGTGACAATATACATCCTTGTTGAACTCCTTTTCCTATTTTAAACCAATCAGTTGTTCCATATCCCGTTCTGACAGTTGCTTCTTGACCCTTACACTGGTTTCTCAGGAGACATAATGCCCCTGTATAAATTGATGGTGCAGTCTCATTTGGAGTACTGTGTACAATTCTGGTCACCTCACCTCAAAAAGGATATTATAGGATTGAAAAAGGTCCAGAAAAAGGCAACTAGAATGATTAAAGGGTTGGAACACATTTTTTATGAAGAAAGGTTAAAGCATTAGAGGCTCTTTAGCTTGGCGAAACATTGACTGAGGGGTGACATGATAGAGGTTTACAAGATTATGGATGGAGAAAGTAAAGAAAGATGTACTCCCTTTCTCACAATACGGGAACTCGTGGGCACTCAATGAAATTGCTGAGCAGTCAGGTTAGAATGGATAAAAGGAAGTACTTCTTCACCTAAAGGGTGGTTAACACATGGAATTAACTGCCACAGCAGGTGGTGGCGGCTACAAGCATAGCCAGCTTCAAGAGGGGATTGGATCAACATATGGAGCAGAGATCCATCAGTGGCTATTAGCCACAGTGTATTGTTGGAACTCTCTGCCTGGGGCAAGTGATGCTCTGTATTCTTGGTGCTTGGGAGGGGCAATAGTGGGAGGGCTTCTAGTGTCTTGGCCCCACTGATGGACCTCCTGATGGCACCTGTTTTTTTGGCCACTGTGTGACACAGAGTGTTGGACTGGATGGGCCATTGGCCTGATCCAACATGGCTTCTCTTATGTTCAGCTTGTAATGTAATATGGTAACAATGGTGTTAGAAACAACAATATTGCAACTATGCACTGAATCGTTCTCTGGCAGTCCAATGTAGTCGTTGTTTTATCTCCTCAGTTGCAATACACAAACAATTGTTTTTTATAACTGTTCAATGCATGATATGCCAAAAAGAAGAAAATAATATTGTTGGAAATTCTTCAAGCTATATTGTGACTGTGGCAACATGTTTATCAATACAGGCTAATTTGAAACCTATGAAGCATGTTGCAACAGCCACACTTTTTAAAAGCACAAATGCTCTGTATTTAAGGATCCCAAAAGTCCGTATAGTCAGGGCGATGGTATTCCCAGTAGTAATGTATGGCTGTGAGAGCTGGACCATAAGGAAGGCCAAGCACAGAAGAATAGATGCTTTTGAGCTGTGGTGCTGGAGAAGAATCTTGAGAGTCCCTTGGACTGCAAGAAGATCCAATCAGTCAGTCTTAAGGGAAATCCAGTCATCCCAGACTGTTCCCTGGAAGGTCAGACACTGAAGCTCAAATACTTTGGCCCCCAAATGAGAAGGGAGCACTCCCTGGAGAAGATCCTGATGCTGTGAAAGACAGAAGGCAAAAGAAGAAGGGGATGGCAGAAGATGAGATGGCTGGACAGTGTTTCTGATGTAACAAACACGAATTTGAGCAGACTTTGGAGGATGGTGGAAGACAGGAGGGCCTGGCGTGACTTGGTCCATGGGGTTGCAGAATTGGACTCGACTGTGCCGCTGAACAGCAACAAACTGGCCTGCAAAGAGCAGCTAATTCCTCTTCAAGACTAAAGCAACTCCTTTCTGAAACAAAACTCAAGGACAGCTCAAAGTACCATTTGTGAAAACTGCCTAACTTCAATTGAATTGAATCCCTGAACAGACACAGATATAATCTATGTCAAGCATGTGGTTTTCAATGACGAGTCAAGTTTGATACAAAACTACGTTTATTGATAGACCGATACTTTCTCCTAGTACAGGTTCTTGAGAGTGATGCTAAAAATATATTGATACAATACTTTTAAGGCACACTTCAAAGGGTTCCAAAAGGTGGGGGCGAGGGATGCGCTCTAACACATAAACTATCATAAATGTCTACATTCTCACAATGTTATCAGTACTCCGTCCTTGCTTTCCCCAGATGTCCCACACTCCCAGACAGGAATGTATGGGAATGTGCTGATTATTCTTTCTCAAGTTAGTTTCATGTCTTTCTACTCTACTTCACAAACAATAAAGCAAGAAGGGAGAGGGCAGAAGAATAACAGAGTTAACAAGCTTTGGTCCTCCGTGATATTTCACAGACCAGCTTTATGGAGGACCCTAAAACAATTAATTACCAGTGGAATTCTACCATGCTTGACAATCTATGCTAATTACTATTTGACAGACTCAGTGTCCTCTTCTTAATTACCGAGTGCTAGCCTAATTAGGGAGAAATGACACCTATGCTGAGATTAATTTGTGCTTTCTAAAACAATTCCTGACATACCCTTCCTAAAAATAACCTCTTTTTAAAACCTTACAAGAATCCGGCCCCTTCCCGCCCGCGCCGGCTTTAGCCGGATTTAGAGCGGGGGCCGTTTTTGCCTCCCCGGATGGAGCGAGGCAACGGCCCCTTCATCCGGGGATTTGGCGGGCGTGGTCAACAAGGGCTTTTAAGCCCGACCACGCCTGCGGCCACGCAGTTCTGCTGGCCGTTTTGGAGTGGACACCTTGTTTTCCACCGCCGGCAGCAGGGCCTTCGCGTGGTCGCGGCTTACCTCTAGCCGGCCGCGGCGCTTCGTTGCGAGGCGAGGATTGTTCCTTGACACCCCCTCTCGAACAGCTGATCGTCGGCGCGGCTGTGAGCCGCGCGCGCAGGGAACGTCTCCCTTGGCCTCGCCGTCTGCGGTCTCCAGGTCGAGCGGCTTCGGCCGCTTCAGGTTTGGGGGCCCGGTTTAGGAGGGGCGGGATTGTGCTCGACGCGGCTGCGAGCCGCGCCTGCGGGCAGCGCCTTCCCTTTGTTCCTGCCGCGTGAACGCGGCTTTTTTGAGCGCCGCTGGATTGCTGTGCGGCCGGGTGCCCTCTCTAGGGCTCTTCTGTAGAGCGGCAGGCTTCGCTGTGGGAGCCCTCCGAGGATCTCCCGCTTGCCTCCCCCCCCCCCTCTTGTTTTATTGGCTGAGCGGCTGCTTTACTTGCAGAAGGCCCCAGGTTCAGTCAGGTGTTATATATATATATATATATAAAAAAACCCTTTCTTTGCCTGAGACCCCAGGGAGCCATTGCCAATCAGAGAGGGCAAAGCTGACTTAGATAAATCGTGAGCCTAAGCCTGGGTGGTGCCTGGTGGGGGTGAATTGGCATTGTTAATCCTTGGGTGTGCTAACTGCCTTAGAACCCCCCCCTCCCCCTCTCCTGGCAGGCATTTTTCTTTTATTGATCGAAATAGGGGATTAGACATGCCCAAGGGGCAAGGGAAATCCAAGGGCAAGCAGCCCTTAAAATCAGGGAAGAGGCCCAATCCTTGTGGCCCACCCGGGGCTGAGGAGGAGGCCCAAACCAGGCAGGCTATTGTTAACAGCCTTGAGGCTCTGGAGAGGCATCATGGTTTGGACCCTGGGTCTACGCGCCCCGCTAGGGGGCGCAAGGCTGCGAGAACGTCAACCAGGGCTTTTGAGCAGGAGGTCCTGGCTCGCCTTTCTTCCTTGCAGGAGATGGCCGCCCTTCCTGGGCCTTCCGATGCACCTGGTCAGGAGCCGCCCGAAGACAGCTCTGACGGAGAGGAAGGTAACGTCCCGGGACCGGCTGGTCCGGGCGGCGCTGGCGGTTCCACCCCAGGCGGGGCTCCGGCTGGCTTGGACGCAGAAGGTAAGCATGGCCCGCTTGGCAATGCTGGCGCCTGGCCTTGGGGGGCCTGGAGTCCCTGGCTTCCAATGGGTATGTCCTGGCAGTTGGGCAATTTTAGCCAGGGGGGCCCGATGGGCCCGATGATTGCGCCTAATCCAGCGGCTACTGGTGGCTCGTTTGGGCAAGGGCAAATTTTACCTTGGGGCCCTCCCTCTGGGGCCGTGGCCCCTAATACTTCTCCGGCCCCCGTGGGTTCTTCGGGCCAGCCATCCTCGGGCGGTTCTCTCCCGTGGGGGCATCAATTTGCCGGCCCTCATGCAATGAGTTCCCTAGGACAGCAGTGGGGGGGCTGGTGGGGCCCCCCGGCGCAGTTGGGCTCGGTTCCTTTCCACTGCCGCCCTTCTGGCGATACGGCCATGCCCCTCGGGGACCACCTGACTACGTCCACTCGGGAAAAAATCTTGCGGGGCGAATATGTCGACGTCTTTGGCCTCCTTTATCGCGAACTCGAGAAGAAGGACAAAGATGAATTGGACGACAAGGATAAAGAAAAGATTAAGCGGCGCAAGGTTGAGAGGAACTGGGCCAATTGGCTGCCGGGGTTCCTCATATATGCGGGGGTTATTGCACGCGCGCAACCCATACGGGCGGCGCCGTTGTTTCAATACGTGGACATTATCTACAAGGCCTATACGGACTTCTCCGGCGCTGCATGGCTGCAGTATGACGAGGAGTTCCGCATGAGGGCGGCCCTTAACCCCTGTATCCCGTGGGACCACATTCACCAGCAGCTGTGGTTACAGCTGATGTCACCGGCTAAGCCCAATGCGGGTGACAGGTCGGATAGTGGCCACCTGGTTAGCAGGCATGCAACGGCGTCAGGTCCCCGCTCATCAGCGGGGCAGCCGGTTCAACCCTGGCTGGTCTGTTGGGATTTCTCGTCCCAGGGCGGTTGCAGCAGGAAGCCGTGCAAATATAAGCACGAGTGCCCGTTGTGCGGCGGTTCCCATTCCCTGTCCGCGTGCAGTAAGACTAAGCCCCGAGCGGGGGGTAAGCGTTCAGGTGGGGGCGCAAATACGCAAGCTGCTGGTAAAGGGACCCAGCCCCATCAAGGTGACGGTTCTTAAAAGCTTGTTAGCTGGTTACCCACGGACCCGTGATCGGGCGTACTTGTTAGATGGTTTTAGTTTTGGTTTTCGTATACCGTTTACAGGTATTAGGGCTCCCTGTATGGCCAGGAACTTACAGTCCATTCGTGGGATGGAACAGGTGGTCAGGGACAAGATTCGGAAGGAATGTGGGGAGGGCCGGGTTTTAGGTCCTTTCGACTCACCCCCGGTTCCCAATTTAAGGGTATCCCCTTTAGGGGTAGTGCCTAAGAAGGCCCCCGGGGAATTCCGCTTGATCCATCACCTGTCCTACCCAAAAGGTGGGTCGGTGAACGACGCCATTCCAGACTCACTGTGTACTGTAAGATACACCTCCTTCGACCAGGCGGTCAGGATCGTGCGTAGTTGCGGTGTTGGGGCAGAGATGGCGAAATGCGACATTAAGTCGGCATTTCGTCTTTTACCGGTGCACCCGCACGATTTTGAGCTCCTCGGTTTTGCCTTTGAGGGCAGGTACTATATGGACCGTGCCCTCCCCATGGGATGCGCTATCTCTTGTTCTGCGTTCGAACGTTTTAGCTCTTTTCTCGAGTGGGCCCTCCGTGTGCGGTCTGGTTCCGGCACAACGGCGCATTATCTTGATGATTTCTTGTTCGTAGGCCGCCGGGGGTCAGGTCAGTGCGCCCATCTGCTCCACTCCTTTTTGGAATTGGCGACAGAGTTGGGTGTACCGCTCGCCCATGAGAAGACCGAGGGCCCAGTTACTACGTTGACTTTTTTAGGCATAGAGTTGGATTCTGTGCAGCAGGCTTCTAGGTTGCCCAGGGAGAAAATTGCTAAGCTGAGGCACATGCTGGACGCGGTCAGGGGCCGACGTAAGCTGTCGCTATTGGAGCTTCAGCAGTTGGTTGGTCACCTGAACTTTGCCTGTAAGGTTGTGGCACCCGGGCGAGCCTTCTTGCGGCGGTTATGTGATGGCATGGCCGGTTTGCGCATGCCTCATCATCGGGTCAGGGTCACCCTGGGAATGAGACAGGACTTGGAGGTCTGGGAGGATTTCTTGACTGACTTTAACGGGGTATCTTTCTGGCGTGAGGAGCTGAAGCTGGAGGCCGAGCTCCAGGTCACATCCGACGCCGCCGGTTCTACTGGTTTCGGCGTTTATTTCCGGGGGCATTGGTGCTCGGAGGACTGGCCAGCCGATTGGCTGTCGAGTGGCCTCTGCCGTAACCTAACTTTTTTGGAATTTTTCCCGATAGTGGTGGCACTGCAGTTGTGGGGACCGGCTTTGGCCAATCATGTTGTCCACTTCTGGTGTGACAACCTAGCGGTCGTCCACGTGATTAACACTCTGTCCTCCAAATCACCCCCGGTCATGCGCCTCGTTAGGGTGTTTGTTCTGAACTGTTTACGGTTAAATGTCTTGTTTCTTGCTAAACACGTGCCTGGTGTGTGCAATGGAATTGCGGATGCCCTGTCTCGTCGGCAGATGGAACAATTCCGCCTTCTCGCACCAGAGGCCGATCTCCTGCCGGCTCGGATGCCCCCAGAGATGTGGCGGCTTGGAGACTCGAGGCCAACCGGGCGATGATGTTAGCATTGGCGCCTTCCACCCGGAAGGCCTACGAGCATTCTGTTGACCAGTTCCGGAGCTTTAGGGAGCAGGTGGGGTTAGCCAATCGTTGGCCGGTGCCGGTTTCCCACCTTATGCAATTTTGTGTGCACCTAAAAGGTAAGGGGCTAGTCATCAAGACTATTAGGGCCAAGTTGGCGGCCCTTGCGTTTACAGCAAAAATCAAGGGTTTTCCCGATAGGTCCGCTGACTTTAGGCTGCGCAAGATGCTCGAGGGTTGGGCGCGGGAGCAGGGGCCCCGGCTTGACACCCGCCAACCTTTGTCCCCCTCTGTGCTGAAAGGTCTGCGGGCTGTTTGGCCTTCAGTCTGCTTCTCCAGTTTTGAGGCAGCACTGTTTCAGGCGGCCGCGATGACTGCATTTTTTGGGGCGCTCAGAGTGAGTGAATTAGTGGTCAGCTCACGTAGGGACGGTTCCGAGCGGGCCCTACGGTCGACCGACGTAAAGATCCAAGGGGACTGCGTGGTCCTTTCAGTGCGCAGGTCGAAGACCGACCAGAAGCAGCGAGGCACCAGTATTACCTTGGGTTCATGCCATGATAATGACATCTGTCCAGTGGCGGCCTTGAAGGATTACATCGCCATTCGAGGCGACAGCGTTGGCCCATTGTTTAGGCATAGTGACGGGTCACCATTGACCAAATTTCAGTTTTGGTCCATCACTAGCCGGGCTTTGGCGAAGCTCGGCCTGGGGGGGGGTCCGGTTTGGGACCCATTCCTTTCGCATTGGCGCCGCATCTACAGCAGCGGCAATGGGATATCCGGGACCTGCCATTCAGAGAGTGGGTCGGTGGAGGTCCACGGCATACAAAGGTTATGTGCGTCCCATTTCCTATTGAGGGCGCCGGTTGTTATGCTCATGCATTAATTGTTGTTTTCTGTTGCAGGTGCTGTGGTGCGGGGCGAGAGGACAAGGATCTTGATCGCCGGCCACAGCATGATATTTTGGGCTGCCCATTATGCTCGACGATCGCCCTTCGGTTCGCAGCTGGGCCTCAGTGAGCGGGCAGTATTGGAATGGCAGGGGGGTCGGGGCCTACGGTGGGACGGCCTCCTGCCTCTTTTGTTCCAGGGGAGGAATGGTCCTCCGCCCGGGATCCTGTTGATCCACCTTGGGGGTAACGATTTGGGCCTTGTGCAAGGGAGGGCCTTGTCACAGCAGGCGATCGTGGACCTCCAGGTGATTCGGAGCAGGTGGCCCGAGGTGCTGATCATTTGGTCCGCCATTCTTCCTCGTCGGGTGTGGAGAGCAGCCTTGAACCCTGCTGGGGTTGAGAGGGCTCGCCGTAAGGCCAATAGAGCTGTCTGGAGGGTGCTCGCTGGGGGCCTTGGCATTTATCTTCCACACCCGGGAATTAGGTCGTATAAGGCGGACCAGTATCGGCAGGACGGCGTCCACCTGTCCGAGATTGGCAACAGGGCGTTTTTGTTGGACCTACAGCTGGGGCTTAGGCTGGCTTTAGGCCAGCCAGTGGGCCCAAGTGCCTAAGCTGAGGCTTGGCATTGTGGTGGCGGGATTTGTTTCAGGTTTGTTTCGGTGGGCACCCACGGTTTTCCCAGTTAAGGGAAGTAGCGGGGGACGGACGGCAGCTGGGTTCGACGGCCCTCTGCTGTTTGGCCCGCTACAGGGTCATCCCCCTTTGGTGAGCCGCCCTGGGCGGGCGGCGGCGCCATTGGGTGGGATACCCGGCCGCTGCCGGGGGCTGGGTTGCTCGCCCCATCCGGATTGGGAAGGGTTTGGATTCCCTTCGCCTGTCCGGTTAGTTGTTAGGTTGCCCCAGGCTGTTGGTTCAAATAAAGTTGCCCTGTTTTAAACCCACAAATTGCGTTGTCTCGTTATTCCGACTGGGGGGGCAATTTTTTTTTCTCAACCATTAAATGCCTCAAACCGATAGGAGCACAGGGAGTTTAACTTTCAGTCCTGGGCTCCGAAAGTGCCCCGTTGTTTCTGCTTGCTGAGGGGTCAGAGATTTCTTCCAGCCCCTAAGCAAGCAGAAGCAACAGGGAGCTTAACTTTCAGTCCTGGGCTCCGAAAGTGCCCCGTTGTTTCTGCTTGCTGAGGGGTCAGAGATTTCTTCCAGCCCCTAAGCAAGCAGAAGCAACAGAAAGCTTAACTTTCAGTCCTGGGCTCCGAAACACAAAAACACAGTGTTCGGGGGGGGGGGGTACTTCTAAAAGGAAAGAAATATGCACCCCCAACCCAGCACTCTAAAAATCCAAGCACCAAAAATAGTGACTTAATGGAGTAGGGAGTGCAAAAAATTTTTTGGGGGGGAATTAATCGTATTTGGAAATATATGGGGCCAAAATATTCGGAATATGGTATATTTCCAAATACCGGTATTCAGAATAGCCATATATACTGGAGATATATGGCTATTTCCGAATAAACGGCCCCATTATACCCTATGGGCCATTGAAATCAATGGCAAAATAGGATATATTGGAAGCTGCCTGGAGGGGAGACAGTTTCAGAGAGAGCCCCCAAATTTGCAAGGGCCCTGCAGGGGACTCTCCCCTACGAACCCCCCAAGTCCCAAAAACATTGGGCCAGGGGTTCCCATTCCAGGGGCATCCAAATAGGGTGCCCCTATCCCACCATTATACCCTATGGGCCATTTAAATCAATGGCAATATAGGGTATTGGAAGCCACCTGGAAAGGAGGGGGTTTGAGGTAGAGCCCCCAAATTTGCAGGGAACCTGAAAGGGACTCTCCCCTACGAACTCCCCAAGTCCCAAAAAGGTTGGGCCAGGGGTTCCCATTCGAGGGGAACCCAAAAAAGGTGCCCCTATTCCACCATTATACCCTATGTACCATTGAACTCAATGGCAACATAGGGCATAATCAGAGGCTACTGGGGGGACAGGGGGTTTGAGTGAGTGCCCCCAAAACTGCATGGAGCCCACAGGGGACTCTCCCCTACAAAATCCCCAAGTCCCAAAAAGATTGGGCCAGGGGGTCCTTATCTTTGGGCTCCCCAAAAGGCCCATGGCCATCAATGCTGGGGAAAGCCCAATTAGCCACTTCCTTCACTATAATTGCTGTGGGGAAAGTGGCTCTGGCCAGAGGGGGGGTTGAGGGAGAGGCCCCAAAACTGCAGGGCAGCTTCAGGGGACTCCCTCACATGCAGCCTCCCTGGCCCCAAAAGACTGCATCCATCTGTGGGCACCCCAAAAGGAACACTGTTCCCAATGGCGAGAAAAAACCAATTAGAGCCACCTCCCCCTTGTAATTGTCGTGGGAAAAGTGGCTCTGGGAGCAGGGGTTTTTGAGGAGAGCCCCCCAAACTGCTGTGCAGCTTCAGGGCACTGTCCCACTCAAAACCCACAGGGCCCAAGAGAAATTGGACCAGGGGGTCCAATTCCTAGGGCACCCAAAGCCAAACCTAACTTCACCCCAGAGAATCTCTATAGGACCCAAATGCACTACATCCATCTGTCTACTCTATGAACCCTGCTGGCCTGGAACCAGTATAAACCCAGTTGCCAATGTCACTGCCTCACAAAGCACAATCTGCTGAAGGTCTGCTCTGCAGACCTGGCTGCAGCAAATTCAGATGCCAGCTCTCCAGCCCTGCCCCAAACAACACGGGGAGAGCTGGCCAAGCACAAGAAGCATGCTGGTTCTGGGTCTCTCACCCAGATGGCAGATTCCCTGCCACAAAACGCGCAATCTACAGATGCCAGCTCTCCAGCCCTGCCCCAAACAACATGGGGAGAGCTGGCCAAGCACAACAAGCATGCTGGTTCTGGGTCTCTCACCCAGGTGCCAGCTTCCCTGCCACAGAACATGCAATCTACAAATGCCAGCTCTCCAGCCCTGCCCCAAACAACACAACTCTCAAACAAGAGAAGCGGTGGACCACACCTAGCTCCACATCATTCTGTATCTGACACAAAGCAAGAAGCATTTAGACTTACCATGAGACATGGATGGCTGGCTGGTCCAGGCTCTTTTGCGTTACCCAGGGTGCACCATGAGGAGGCAAGCCAAATGAGGAAGATCATTGGGAGAGCCTCAGATTGTGTGAGAGGAAGGGAACCATTCCTTCTCTCTCAGCTCAGCAATACACCAGCTATCACTGTCCCATTAGAGGGACATCAGCATTGGTATGGCAGCTGGCTGCCTGTCATCATCACTGGCACCTCCCTCTTTCTTCCTCCTGTTCCTGAAAAAAAAAAACTCGGTTATCCTGGCTGGGCCTGTGGGTGCTGTCGGTTACAGCTGGGGGCTGCAATGGCCCTTTCAGTTTTATTAGGCATGTGTGGATGAAACTGGGGAAATTTGGATTGCTTTGCAGATTTTAAACCAGCATTCACTTTTGGTTTGGGGAGGGATGAGGGGTGGGGGAGAGGTGCACTGCCAATCAATTTGTGAGTGAGTTTTTGGACTGTCTTTGGACTCTAGTCTATGTTTAGTGGGAGAGCGTTTTACAACCGCCTTCCAAGCGCGGACCAAGAGAAGATGCAGGCACAAGTAGGTGCTCACTTCATTCACTCTCAAAGTTCAAGTTCGGGGAGCCGAATCGAGGCAAGTTGACCTTCAGGAAGACCAACTGCTCAACTGTCCAGGGTTGCAGGCGATTGCAATGTGGGCAGATAATGTCACCCATATGTGAAAAGACGTGCTCGCTCTGCACGCTCGTCGGTGGGCATGAGAGGAACGCCTTGGCCACAGAGGAGAGGGCTGGCCAGACCCCCTCCTTCATGACCCAGTAGTCCAAAGGAGATGTTTTCTGTGACTCGTTGGGCTCCGAAAGATAGTCCCTCACTATCGCAGCACCCGTCTCCGCTCTCAGGGGCCTACCGTTCCCAGAGGGACCAACGAGCCGCCCGATGAGTGTCATCTTGGGACTCTTCGTGGCGTGAGTCTGGTGGGAAACTGCCTAGCCGGGGAGGATGGAGATGAACAGCAGTGGAAGTGGCAGATGAGCTGCTTCCACCCCCCTCCTCCTCAGCTACTGGCACTGGGCCCGCCTTGACTCTGCAGTGCTCAACCTTCTGGAAGAGCTCGTCTCACCAGTGATCGAGCTCATTGGCCCGCTTGGCCATCATGTAGACCTTATCCTGAGTGAAAGTCTGAAAGCGGACCTCAAGCCCTTCCTGCAGCCTAACAACCAGGGCGTGCACTGCTGGAAGAACATCTGCACGGCCTTGAGCTGGCACTAGAAAGGTGGGAAAGGAGGCAAGCAGCTTCCCTGAGGCTGCAGAAGCTCCTTTTCTGCCTTTTACATTGAGTTCCGTATACTTCCGAATATTGATTTGGAAGTATACGGGGAGCCATATACGGCTCTCCTATAATGCCTTCTAATTGGATTTGGAAGTATACGGCAGCGTATACTTCCAAATCAGGGGGTATTCAGCGGTCTATTTGGTTCGGCTGAACCGAATGCACACTTCTAGGAGTCAGCATTAACTCAGTGTGGTGTAGTGGTTAAGTTTACGGACTCTTATGTGGGAGAACCAGGATTGATTTCTCAGGCCTCCACTTGCAGCTGCTGGAATGGCCTTGGGTTAGCCATTGTTCTCGCAGAGCTGTCCTAGAAAGGGCAGCTTCTTTGAGAGCTCTCTGTCCCATCTCTCAGTTGCAGGGGAGGAAGAAAAAGAAGATTGTAAGCCACTCTGAGATTCAGAGTATGGTGTCTCCAAAGTTGGAGAAAAATATATAAAATAATCACTCATTTATTCAAATCTATGCCAGCTATAGAGGCCCTGGGAAGACAATTAATCCGTATGATGAAAGGAATCTTTTAAATCATTTAGAGAATAGCATTCCCAGGGGGAAAGGAAACTTGGGCACCAGAATATACGTATAAATTTTATCATCTCAAGCTTGACTCAGCCTTCCATCCTTCCGAGGTCGGCAAAATGAGTACCCAGCTTGCTGGGGATAAAGTGTAGATGACTGGGGAAGGCAATGGCAAACCACCCCGTAAAAAGTCTGCGGGGGGTGGGTAGAAAGTAATATATGGGATAGATAAAAGAAGTTATTAAAGATGTAAGAAATAGATTTATTACCATATGTTACCAATAAAATTGTTTTAACCATAAAAGTCTGCCATGAAAACGTTGTGAGAGCAACGTCACCCCAGAGTCGGAAATGACTGATGCTTGCACAGGGGACAACCTTTACCCTTATTCACTAATCTGCATTCATCTACATAGAATCATAGAGCCTCGTGGCGCAGAATGTTAAACCTGCAGTACTGCAGTCCTAAACTCTGCTCACGACCCGAGTTCGATCCGCGGCGAAAGCTGGGTTTTCAGGTAGCCGGTTCAAGGTTGACTCAGCTTTCCATCCTTCTGAGGTTTGTCTAAAGAGTACCCAGCTTGCTGGGGGTAAAGTGTAGATGATTAGGGAAGGCAATGGCAAACCACTCTATAAAAAGAAAACATCACGATGTGATGTCACCCCATGGGACAGTAACAACTCGATGCTTGCCCAGGGGACTACCTTTACCTTTTTAACAACCTGTAAACCTTTACAAGATTTTAACCATTCTTTATTTGCATGAGACATTTGCCAGAATGCATCCTAGCACAAAGAAATCCCCAGAGGATTCAGGTTTAATGTTACCTAGATAAATCTAACCAAGATTTAAATAGTAACCTAATTTAATTGATTTATTTTATCAAATTTATATCCCGCCCTCCCCTAATGGGCTCAGGGTGGTTAAAAATAATTTAAACCACACAAAAATTAAAAAAAAAACATAATAAAATCATTCATACAATTTACAATTTTTAAACATAAGAACATAAGAGAAGCCATGTTGGATCAGGCCAATGGCCCATCCAATCCAACACTCTGGGCATTTTCGCACTGACCTTCAAGTGGTGCGACCACCCTCCTCACGCCGGCGGATCTGCAGGGATTTCGCACCAGAAGCGCCGGCGCACCCAAAAGAGCCGGCGACTTCCGTTGCGAAACCAGCTCAAACGGAAACCGCCAAGAAGCAGGAAAACGTTTGAGCTGGTTTCGCGACGGAAGTCGCCAGCTCTTTTGGGTGCGCCGGCGCTTCTGGTGCGAAATCCCTGCAGATCCGCCGGCGTGAGGAGGGTGGTCGCACCACTTGAAGGTGAGTGCGAAAACGCCCTCTGTGTCACATAAGAACATAAGAGAAGCCATGTTGGATCAGACCAATGGCCCATCCAGTCCAACACTCTGTGTCACATAAGAACATAAGAGAAGCCATGTTGGATCAGGCCAATGGCCCATCCAGTCCAAAACTCTGTGTCACATAAGGACATAAGAGAAGCCATGTTGGATCAGGCCAATGGCCCATCCAGTCCAACACCCTGTGTCACATAAGGACATAAGAGAAGCCATGTTGGATCAGGCCAATGTCCCATCCAGTCCAACATTCTGTGTCACATAAGGACATAAGAGAAGCCATGTTGGATCAGGCCAATGGCCCATCCAGTCCAACACTCTGTGTCACATAAGAACATAAGGGAAGCAATGTTGGATCAGGCCAATGCCCCATCCAGTCCAACATTCTGTGTCACATAAGGACATAAGAGAAGCCATGTTGGATCAGGCCAATGGCCCATCTAGTCCAACACTCTGTGTCACATAAGAACATAGAGAAGCCTTGTAGGATCAGGCCAATGGCCCATCCAGTCCAACACTCTGTGTCGCATAAGAACATAAGAGAAGCCATGTTGGATCAGGCCAAGGGCCCATCCAGTCCAACACTCTGTGCCACATAAGAATAGAAGAGAATCCATGTTGGATCAGGCCAATGGCCCATCCAGTGTCACTCTGTGTCACACAGTGGCCAATACACACACACACACACTGTGGCTAATAGCCACTGATGGACCTCTGCTCCATATTTTTATCTAACCCCCTCTTGAAGCTGTCTATGCTTCTAGCCGCCGCCACCTCCTGATGTTCTTGCCATCTTTCTGATGTTCTTGTTTCAGTACAAAATTCAGTGGGATTGTTGGTGCTGCGGAGTAATAGCTGCCTCCCTTCAACTGTGAAAAGCAAGATGAAATAATTCGCTGTTACAGGCCCTGCGGAACTGTGGCTGGTAAAACAGTAAGTAACCTGACACAAAAATAGTAATGGAGAGAAAGAAAACAGTAACCTCACCTATCCACCAGTAGAGGGTAGCAAAGCACACAGGTTTGTTTTTTTTAAAGACCTTTTTCTTCCTTAATGAGGAAAAGAGGTTTATATCCTCTCTCACTGATTCTCTAATGGAGCAGGGGTCACTGGAGATGTATGTGTGTGGGGGAGCTATTTGTGAATTCCCTGTAGGGGGTTTGGACTAGGTGACCCTTGAGGTCCCTTCCAACTGTATAATTCTATGACTCCTCGTTTTTTATATACTTTATTCAATTAAATTGCTGAGTCTTCTAAACCACAGCTTCGAGAGGGGGTCGGATAAACATGCAGCAGAGATCCATGAATGGCTATTAGCGGTAAAATACAGGTGGAACATTCTGTTCGGCGGCACTGTTGTTCGGCATTCTTGGTGCTTGCGGAGCCGCAGTGGGAAGGCTACTGGAGTTCTGGCCCCACTAGTGAACCTCCTGTTGTCACCTGGGTTTTAGCCACTCTACTGTTACACCTCAAACAACTTTTTATTGGGGAATATTAATATTTCTTAGCTCGAAATGGTAGGCCTACGAGAGGTGAGGTGTATGGGATCTATGTCTTTGTCTACGGAGATAGACCACTGAAAATCCTTTGGTTAATAATGGATTTTATTACAGCATAGGGTTTCAAATAGTTACATCCCAATCAAACAATTTCAAGCATACAAGAGGAATTACAAAAGAGGTTAGCTGAATAAGCAGGATCGGGGAAGGTGATACAATACCTAGATCTTGCAGGGTAGACTCAGTCAGAGGAAACGCAAGGCCTCTGGAAGGAGATTTTCTCTTGAGAGGAAGGGGGTGAGGGTAGGAAGGGGGTGGAGGAAGGAGAGGATGAAGGGAGTCAATTTTTCCTTCCTTTTTCTTCTTCTGCAACCAGCATCCACGAACCCTAAACCTGACAGGTTGGGTTGTCTTTTTTCTAGGGTAAATTACGTCACATCACTCAATTAACCTACCCAATGAGGGGGCAGAGTGTCACACCAATGGGAAATCAGGGTGTCATATGTGTAATATCCAATCAGAGACCATTCATATCATAGATCCATACCCCAACATAGGCATTTTAATTACACTGCCCAAATGACTTTATGGCCTTGTTTTTCCCAAAAACTGTTTCCTTTGAAGCTCCCCAAAAGTGATAGATTTCTCTCTTAGTGTCAAACATGGATGGGCATCCATCAAGTGGTCAGGGGACTGGCTGACTTTGATGGCCTTAGCAATTAATTAAAGAAAAATAGAAACTTTGTTAAGAGTCAAAATTGTGAGATCAGTTTACAGGTTATAACACACATTCACAACAAAAGGAGTGCTTGGCCTCTAACCTTCGTGTTTTCTGATGTCTTGTCCTGAGGATTACCAGACACAAGCCATTTATTTTTGTTGGAGGTTTCCTGGGTCATTCTTATTTCCTTATGCTTTGATAACAGGGCTTTTAAAGGTTGCCAAAAGCGAAGGGATTTTTATGGCACTGCCCACATCACCTCTCTGAGCTCGAAACTTTTTCATTCCCAGGAGCAGAAAGATGGACGCTTCTCAACCTTTTAGCTAGCATCATGTTGTTCTGGCTTGTGAACCAGAATCACATTACAGACCTGCTTTGGGTCAAGAAGGAACTGGATTTGTCTCCCTTATGTGCAAGAAAGACCATTCCAATTCAAATGGGCATTGCTGTATCCAATTAATATTCTAGGGTTACATTGCAATATCACATTCCAGGGGTGCATGGCTTGGGAATAAGTACAGGGGTGTCTTCCTGGGTATCAATACGACACAGAATGTTGGGCTAGATAGGGCATTGGCCTGATCCAACATGGCTTCTGTTATGTTCTTATGTGACACAGAGTGTTGGACTGGATGGGCCATTGGCCTGATCCAACATGGCTTCTCTAGGTTCTTATGTGACACAGAGTGTTGGACTGGATGGGCCACTGGCCTGATCCAACATGGCTTCTCTTATGTTCTTATGTGACACAGAGTGTTGGACTGGATGGGCCACTGCCCTGATCCAACATGGCTTCTCTTATGTGACACAGAGTTTTGGACTGGATAGATGATAGATAGATAGATAGATAGATAGATAGATAGATAGATAGATAGATAGATAGATAGATAGATAGATAGATAGATAGATAGTTTAGATAGATAGTTTAATGGTTTTATGAATGTTTATTTAATGGTTTAAATGGTTTAAATGGTTTTATGAATGTTTATCCGTTTTAGATGTATTTAAATGGTTTTAATGGTTTAAATGGTTTAATGGTTTTAGATGTATTTAAATGGTTTATGAATATGTGTGTTTGATGTGTTGGTATGTTTGTGGAAGAGCACCTCATTTCGTTGCTCTCTTTTTGTTGAGAACAATGACAATAAATTCATCTAGATAGATAGATAGATAGATAGATAGATAGATAGATTAGATAGATAGATAGATAGATAGATAGATAGATAGATAGATAGATAGATAGATAGATAGATAGATAGATAGATAGATAGATAGATAGATAGATAGATAGATAGATAGATAGATAGATCTGGTGGGACCCATTCTCTGATTTGGTTTGTTTCTACCAGTGCTGCTGGTGTGCAGAAAGATTTGAGACGTGTGAAGGGAAAGTTACATGCCAGTAGGTTTGGAAAGAAAATAACTGTGATCAACCTCCTGGCAATATGTGGCAACAAGGAGGCTAGCGGCCCATCTGTGGAAATTGTGGGAGGGACCTTATTCAGCCTTTCAGTTTATGAAGAGTTTTTGCAACACATGGAGTGTTATGGACATCTTTTGAGACTTTTGGAAATGAATATTTAGGCTGGAGCGGAACCTTGCAGGGAAGATGGTGAGGAGTCTGGAGAACATATCCTATGAGGAAAGGCTAAAGGAGTTGGGGATGTTTTGCTTGGAGAGGAGGCAGCTGAGAGGTGATATGATCACCATCTTCAAGTTCTTGAACGGCTGTCCTAGAGAGGATGATGTGGAATTGTTTTCTGTGGCCCCGGAAGGTAGGACCAGAACCAATGAGTTGAAATCAAAAGAGTTTCCGGCTCAACATTAGGAAGAACTTCCTGACCGTTAGAGCAATTCCTCAGTGGAACAGGCTTCCTCTGGAGGGAGTGGGCTCTCCTTCCTCAGAGATTTTCAAACAGAGGCTAGATGGCCATCAGACAGCAATGAAGATTCTGTGAATTTAGGGGGAGGTGTTTGTGAGTTTCCTGCATTGTGCAGGGGGTTGGACTAGATGACCCTAGAGGTCCCCTCCAACTCTATGATTCAAGATTCTAAGTTCTAAGTACACTTGTTTGCGCACACGTAGCTTCAGCAGAAAGAGGAACTAAGATTTGCAAACGCTTACTGCAACAGAGTATTATGTATACGCACCCCGGGATCTCCCGAAGAAGCCCAAAGATGTAGAGAAAACATGTTTACTTTACAGGAAATTGCACCAGGAACTTGCAAAAGCTTGCAAATAACAATGACATATAAGGAATATGATAGTGTGTCCAGCTTTGCCTCCGCCCTGCTCCTGTAGTCAAATGATGCTTATGATGATGTATGGGAAGAAAGTATGTCTATGATTGAATCATTTACTGTAATCAATAATGTTGAAGTATAAAAGCTTGTGTTCTTTCTTGGATCGGGGCACAGACTCTTTGGGGCACTAGCCTGTCTGAACCTGGGCACGTGAAATCAATAAACTGCTGTTTTTCCTAATACTGCCTGTGACCTAGCCTGTCCTTGACTCAAGCACCAAGTGCGTGGTCTCCTGCTACACCATTATGAAGGGCTCGCCTTCCCTTTGGGCCCTCTCCTGGGATTCATCTTCCAAATCTAGTCAAACTGTAGCTGCTCAGTCACTTTGGCGTACTCCATTTGGTGTAGTTGTTGGGTTTTAGAGATACTTCAGCAGAGTTGCGTGGAGAGAACCACAATAAACAAGCCAGGCACACGTTTTAGCTTAAGAATAAAGTAGTTTACTTTTACTATGAGGAAAGGGTTACTGGGATCACTAGAAAACAAAGAAGGACTCAATATCCTTTCTAGCTTCTAAGCTACATCTCGACTCTCTTGAGTCCAAACTCTAACTGCTTGGAGATCTGAGGGCTTTACACAAAGGGCAATAAAAACTGACCAAATGGTTTCCCCCAGACCACCTCCCAAATATATGGATTAGCCAATTAGGGCTTTCCTTCAATGGTCACCAACAGTAGTGGTGAAGTGCGTGGACTCTTATCTGGGAGAACTGGGTTTGATTCCCCAATCCTCTGCTTTCACAGCCAAAGTCCATTGGTTGTTATAGATTTTTCCAGGCTGTGTACAACAACCAATTATAAATTCGTGTTAACTTTGTATATCATACCAAAGTAACCATCTTGTAGTTTATGATTATAAAGTAATAATAAAGAGAAATAAAAAAAGAACAAAAGATGATATCCATAGAATTTATATAATGAATGTTTGAATATAACAGAACAAAGAGAGTTAAGAACAATAAGCATAGAAGGCTCTCCAGTTGTTCTCAAACTCATTTGTCAGCTTATTTTTTATGCAATCTGTCAATTTTGCCATTACAGCATATTCTATCATCTTATCTTTCCAGTTCTCCAGATCTGGACAAGCATTAGCCTTCCATTTAAATGCAAATACCACTTGTGCAGCAGTCCTTTGATTCACTTTGACCAGCAAATGGTCATGGTCTTCTTGGCGGTGTTCCAGTTCTTTATATTGTCCTTAAATGTGGACAATCTTTTCAGCATTCGTTAAATCTCTTTTTATGTTTATGCCAGACTGATAGTTACCGTATATCTTGTTTCAGTGCTGGAAAGTTCCTTTTTTTAATATGGTCAAATTGTTTCCTGAGCCTGTTTGAGTTGTTTAATCTCTAAATATGTTCATCTGTGTAGGGTTATCAAGAATATAACTAGTTTTAAAAGTAGGAAATCTGAAATATTGAAGTCGTATGTATGAAGGATTTATAATGTTAAACAGAGTGTAAAATCAGACTATATTAAAATTAGTCTATTAGATTTTGTTAATTCAATTCTTGTCAAAACTGAATCAAGGAGAGTGAACCAAAATTAATTGTATAAATTATTAATATTAAACAATTTGACTTTGTTCTTTGTCCTCAAGAGAGAATCTTTGCTTAACAGCAGCTTAGGGAATTCCATTTTTTTAAAGGAGTAGTTGATTATTGTTCCACTAAATGGCAGCAAAGACCAGTTCATAAGCTGAGCAAGAATCCAAATTACCAAGATGCAGGAAACAGAAAAGGTCCCCTGTGCAAGCACCAGTTGTTTTCGACTCTGGGATGACGTTGCTTTCACAACGTTTTCACGGCAGACTTTTTACGGGGTGGTTTGCCATTGCCTTCCCCAGTCATCTACACTTTCCCCACAGCAAGCTGGGGACTCATTTTACCGACCTCGGAAGAATGGAAGGCTGAGTCAACCTCGAGCTGGCTACCTGAACTCAGGTCATGAGCAGAAGGCTCCAACTGCAGTACTGCAGCTTTACCACTCTGCGCCACGGGGCTCTTTAACAAGCAGCAACATTGATTATAAATTCCACAGGATGGCGGTAAAGACCGGTTCATAAATGTAAAGAACCAGCTTCCCCAGTTTGAACAACAATAAAAGTAAAGGTAGTCCCCTGTGCAAGCACCAGTCATTTCCGACTCTGGGGTGACGTTGCTTTCACATCGTTTTCACGGCAGACTTCTTAACGGGGTGGTTTGCCATTGCCTTCCCCAGTCATCTACGCTTTCCCCCCAGCAAGCTGGGAACTCATTTGACCGACCTCGGAAGGATGGAAGGCTGAGTAAACCTCAAGCCAGCTACCTGAAAACCCAGTTTCTGCCAAGATCGAACTCAGGTCGTGAGCAGAGAACTCAGACTGCAGTACTGCAGCTTTAGCACTCTGCGTCACAGGGCTCTGTACTAAGAGGCAACATTGATTATAAATTGCACAGGATGGCGGTAAAGACCGGTTCATAAATGTAAAGAATCAGCTTTCTCCAGTTTGAACAGCGATGGTGCCACACAAAAAGATCTCCCAAGTTTTCTGAAAAACCTCTTCCTCTGAGAGGCTTATTCCACCCTCCAAGCGGATAAATCCATGTGCAAACATGGTAACATCAGTAACTATTAAAAAGTCACGGTCTGATAAACACCTCAAGGTAAGGGAACAGTGGGGGAGTTGGAGAATTGCCACAGATAAGCCGATGTTATCTTCCTCTTAAGAAAAGTCTCTTACCCTCTCAAAATTACCTGGATCAGACACTTAAGAGTGCTTATTTTAGATAGGAATCATTTGAAATGGGGAAGACATAAATCTTAGTTTGTGGAAAGCTTCCCATTGCAATCTTCCTCTTGTTTAAAGCTCAATAAAGGTGTCACATAAACTTGATTGATGCTCTGTTACTGGCAAAGCAAAAGCAAAAGAAAGAAAACAAGTCCCACATTGTTTATGCAAAAGTATATAGAAGTGCTGAATAGGTGAATAAGAAAAGGGATTTTTGTTGTTCAGTCGCACAGTCGAGTCCAACTCTTTGCAATCCCCTGGACCAAGTCACGCCAGGCCCTCCTGTCTTCCACCATCCTCCAAAGTCTGCTCAAATTCGTGTTTGTTACATCAGTAACACTGTCCAGCCATCTCCTCTTTTGCCGTCCCCTTCTTCTTTTGCCTTCTGTCTTTCCCAGCATCAGGGGCTTCTCCAGTGAGTGCTCCCTTCTCATGTGGTGGCTTAAGCAAAAGGGAAATATAAAATATAAAATGGGTTTGCCCCCATTAACGACATTAAGGCTACACGCACACACACAAAAAAACCCCTGCTAACATTCCTTGATGTTTTCAGATTCACTTAGAGAGCCAGTTTGGTGTAGTGGTTAAGTGTGCGGACTCTTATCTGGAAGAACCGGGTTTGATTCCCCACTCCTCCACTTGTACCTGCTGGAATGGCCTTGGGTCAGCCATAGCTCTGGCAGAGGTTGTCCTTGAAAGGGCAGCTGCTGTGAGAGCCCTCTCAGCCCCATCCACCTCACAGGGTGTCTGTTGTGGGGGAGGAAGATAAACGAGATTGTGAGCCACTCTGAGATTCGGAGTGGAGGGCGGGATATAAATCCAATATCTTCTTCTTCTTAGTGTTGGAAATCCAGTTCTGACACTAATCACCTTTCAATGGCAAGGGTGGGGGGCATCTTTCCTCACCAACATTTAAACAAACATTCCTAGTGAGTATAGGTCCAGGAGTCTTAGAGAATTCTAATGAGGGGTCATCTTGCCTGGAAGTCCCCCACACAATTGTTTTCAATTAGCTGGTAGAAAGAGCAGTTACACCATCTCCTTTCAAGTATTCTCCGATTTCAAACATTCATGAGCAAGAGAACCTCATTTGAAGGAGAGTGGAACCACTGTCTTCATCCCAGGCATCTCTCTCTCTCGGCTTGACTTCGCGAACGAAGATTTAAGAAAGGTGCAGTAGTCCACGTCTGCTGCAGACTCGCTGGTGGCTGACAAGACCAATGCAGGACAGGCAGGTCCGGCCACAGTGGTTGCAGGAAAAAGTCTGATTTGGGGTTTGTGCTGTAGCAGTACGATTCTTCCTCAATCTCCTTTTGTCCTCAAGACCAGCTATGTGTGCGTTCTCAAAGGAAGAGACAGCCTGGTGGATGGTGTGCCTCCATGCTTTGCGATCTGAGGCTAGGTCAGACCACTGGTGATGGTTAATGCAACAGGTACCAAGGGATTTCTTCAAGGAGTCCTTGTACCTCTTCTTTGGTGCCCCTCTATTTCAATGGCCAGTGCAAAGTTCGCCGTACAGGGCAATCTTGGGAAGGCATATAGGTGTTGGCCTTAATAGTACACATAAAGTTTCCCAGAGGGTAGCCATCTGTAGCATTGAGACATCTCTTGAAGCTTTTTTTGTAGTTGGTTTCAGTTTTTGTCTCATTAAAATGGCTTCTTTAGGTAGATCGGGAAATACTTGTAAATGCAGATCTTCAAACTTGAAAGAATCAGAGGATTAAGAAGCCCTCAGAATGGTTTTTCGGATCCAGGCATCGAGGATTGTAAGGATAACATCCCATGGGAGTTGCTTATTTATAGATGTTAAGGGGCCAAGCTGAAAAGCATTACTAAAGAATGGATAAATTCCATCTTCTAGGTTCAAGACAGATCTGAGTCAAGATGCCATTAACTGACCCAGTTCAGAGACAGTTTCTGCCCCTTCCCATATGCCACGGAATTTTAAATTTGCCTGTTTTGTTTCAGTCTCCACTGCCTGTAAAGGTAAAGGAAGCCCCCTGTGCAAGCACCAGTCGTTTTAGACTCTGGGGTGACGTTGCTTTCACAATGTTTTCACAGCAGACTTTTTACAAGATGGTTCAACATTGCCTTCCCCAGTCATCTACACTTTCCCCCCAGCAAGCTGGGTACTCATTTTACCAATCTCGGAAGGATGGAAGGCTGAGTCAACCTGGAGCCAGCCACCTGAACAAACTTCCGCTGCGATCGAACTCAGGTCATGAGCAGAGGGCTCCGACTGCAGTACTGCAGCTTTACCACTCTGCGCCATGGGGCTCTTCAACTGCCTGTATACGATCTTTAATATACAATCGCTCTGTCGGTAACACCTTGGTCTCTTGTTGGAGCGTGAGACTCAGTTCCATTGCTTTGACAGCTTTCTGTGTAGCCTTGGTAATGGAGGAAGTAATTTCATTAAGCTACATAGTCAGAGTGATCAAACATACAAGGATAGTTAACTGGTATGGTCAAGAACTATCATTGTAAGCATCAGCATTTGAGAGAATTTTCTTGGAAGCTCATAGAAGCGTTAAGCAAAACGCTGGATAAAGCACTGCAGCGTTGCATTTTACTTCTTTGCCATGCTGTATAGAAGAAGAAATGTTTGGAGCAAGGTTCTCCTTTGAAGACTGCTTTACTGAAATAAGATATTCCGGAGTGTGGATGAGATGGGGAAGACATAAATAGGGCTCTGTACTAAGAGGCAACATTGATTATAAATTCCACAGGATGGCGGTAAAGACCGGTTCATAAATGTAAAAGCTTTCTCCAGTTTGAACAACGATGGTGCCACACAAAAAGATCTCCCAAGTTTTCTGAAAAACCTCTTCCTCCGAGAGGCTTATTCCACCCTCCAAGCGGATAAATCCATGTGCAAACATGGTAACATCAGTAACTATTAAAAAGTCACGGTCTGATAAACACCTCAAGGTAAGGGAACAGTGGGGGGTGGGGGAGTTGGAGAATTGCCACAGATAAGCCGATGTTGTCTTCCTCTTAAGAAAAGTCTCTTGCCCTCTCAAAATTACCTGGATCAGACACTTAAGAGTGCTTATTTTAGATAGGAATCATTTGAGATGGGGAAGACATAAATCTTAGTTTGTGGAAAGCTTCCCGTTGCAGTCTTCCTCTTGTCTAAAGCTCGATAAAGGTGTCACATAAACTTGATTGATGCTCTGTTACTGGCAAAGCAAAAGAAAGAAAACAAGTTCCACATCCGTTCACACTTCACTCAAGATATCCTGCCTACGCCCAACTATTGAGAAGGATTGGACAAGAAACTGAAACTGGGACCAAGCCTAAGATCCGCATCTAATTTTAGATTTACTAGAGCCCGTTTCGATTTGCTCCCATCAGCAGTCCTTTTTGGTAGATATACCCGGACTCCCATGCATCAGAGGATTTGTTTTTTGTGCATCGGATCAGGTGGAGTCAGCTGCCCATATATTTCTTCATAGTCCTATGTATGTTGAAGAGAGACAGCAACTGCTGATACCCCTTCTCTCACACTTTAAACCATTTGCAAATTATTGTAAATATGCCGAGGAACAAGTGATGAAGTTTTTATTGACTGACAATTATGAATCCGTCTTACGCGAGGTTGCTAGGTATTGTTATCTGGTAATTAAAAAAGCGTAGTTCATACTGTAAGTTGAGTTATTAGTGAAGGATGAGTTCAGTCCAGAATTTTAGGAATTATGGCTGTAACTGTCTATTGCCATGTTCTTATACTGTATTATCTTATATTATTTTGTATGCTGGTCTTATGACTGTTTTTAAAAAACTTTGACTTGGGGAGGGATGGTGAAGGATGGATGGTGGCTCAGTGGTAGACCATCTGCTTGGTAAGCAGAAGGTCCCACGTTCAATCCCCAGCATCTCCAACTAAAAAGGGTCCAGGCAAGTAGGCGTGAAAAACCTCAGCTTGAGACCCTGGAGAGCCACTGCCAGTCTGAACAGACAAGATTGACTTTGATGGACCGAGGGTCTGATTCAGTATAAGGCAGCTTCATATGTTCATGTCTCTTAATGGACCTTGGGTGTGGGTTGGCGTTCCTTATGCACTTTCATCAACTTACGAAATATTTTTGTATTCTTTAGCTTCAATGATCTATGCTACTAATGAAAATTGTTATTTGTTTACAATCTGGAGGCTGGTTTTTGCGGAGGGTTTCCCCTGTTTTCCTGCCCCACCTGAAAGCTTGGCAGCCCCACAAAATTCACAGCCAAAAACCCACACAAAGCAAGGGTGAACATTTCTCACTCCGCCCCGCATTGCATGTTAGCAGGTGCTAAGACAGTCTCTGCGGAAGAGATAGTATGTCCTTGAAAGCCAAACACAGGCCTCTCTATATCGGGCCAGAGCGATTCCTTTGTAAGGTACAGACTAAAGCAAAGCAAGCCAAGCAAAACTCCCCCTCAAGTTCCCATTATAGTTACAGAGATTCATAGAAGCATAGAACAGCATCACACAAGGCAAGGCCTGTTGACAATGCTAAGATTTCAGGTTTTCACGGCTGGTAACATCATTGAGGTTTGTAGAATCTTTCAGGCTCAAGTGCCGTGTTCTACTGGAGAAAATTTTTCTTCCAGACATTTCGTTCTTGGCTGCGGAGAACATCCTCAGTGGCGTTGCAACCGGAGCAGGCGCTCTGACCTTCTTGGCTACTGTGCATTGCGTGAGGCCAGGGCTGCTGGAGAGCTGCTATTTCTAGGCTGGAGGGGGTGTGGTGAAAGGGCAATAGGTTTGTGGATGTGCCCATTGTTTGGTGGGGCTTCCTGGAAGGGTAGTGATAAGGAAACTGGCTGTTGAATGTGACCATTGTTCTGTGTTAATTGCTGGGAGGGTTGGAAAGGGTGTGAAGAAAAGGAAGATGGTTGTTGACTGTGCTGATTGTTCTGCAGAATGTACTGGTTGTTCTGTGAATTTCTGCAATTTATAGTCTGTAGGGTGTTTTGCAGAGCTGGATACCAAGATTGGTGGATGGAAATGCCTTCTTCCTTTCTGTTAAAGTTGTGCTGGTGTTTGTAAATGCTAAGATTGTCCTGGGAACATGGGCTGCCCACTCTAGATGCTAATCCAAGTCAGGTTTGGGCTTCTGATTGGCTCAGGTAAAGCCTCCATCTGTGATCAAAATGGTCTGTGCGTGTAGCTCGGTCGGAGAAGTTGTGACTTTGGCTGAAGGCCGCGGTTATGCGACATGATCTGCTTTAATGGCGGCGATACCTAGGTATTTTAATTACACGTTTAACCATATATTTAAATTGTGGTATGATTTTATCTAACGTTTTATTGCTGATGTATATTGCCCAGAGCCCTGGAGAGCCAGTTTGTAGTGGTTAAGTGTGTGGACTCTTCTCTGGGAGAACCAGGTTTGATTCCCCACTCCTCCAATTGCAGCTGCTGGAATGGCCTTGGGTCAGCCATGGCCCTCGCAAGAGTTGTCCTCGCAAGGGCAGCTTCTGTGAGAGCCCCCTCAGCCCCACCCACCTCACAGGATGTCTGTTGTGGGGAAAGAAGATATAGGACATTGACCCAATTTTAAGTGAAATCAAATATGGTCTCACCAAACCCCCAAAACGAGATTTAACGACACTAAAACTGGCCCAGCTGCAGCGCTAAATTGCCGCACAAAATATGCAATATTAAACATTATTCCATAAGCAACCCCCCAACAACAACAAAATCTTACCCTCTACAATCCCACACTCACTATGCAAATATATAGAAGAAGAAGAAGAAGAAGAAGAAGAAGAAGAAGAAGAAGAAGAAGAAGAAGAAGAAGAAGAAGAAGAAGAAGAAGATAGAAGATATTGGATTTCTATCCCGCCCTCCACTCCGAAGAGTCTCAGAGCGGCTCACAATCTCCTTTACCTTCCTCCCCCACAACAGACACCCTGTGAGGTGGGTGGGGCTGGAGAGGGCTCTCACAGCAGCTGCCCTTTCAAGGACAACCTCTGCCAGAGCTATGGCGGACCCAAGGCCATGCTAGCAGGTGGAAGTGGAGGAGTGGGGAATCAAACCCGGTTCTCCCAGATAAGAGTCCGCACACTTAACCACTACACCAAACTATATTATATACATATACATATGTACACACCACCAATAACAACTTCCACTCATTATCCGGCCCTGTCACTGTAGTTTATTCTCCTCTTAAAACCAGGCCCTGAAGTTGCCGAAATGGAAGACACCTTCCCAAAGACACATTGTCTTGGTCCTGAACCTAGCACTATCTCTAGCCGCATTCACACATGCAAGCATCAACTCACCTGTGCCCACGCCCACAAACCTCCCCCGGAGCAGATATCAGGAACACCCTAGAGGCAGCCCAAAACGTCTAGCTATGCCACACCCCCACAGAACTCAGCAGTGGTAAACCTTAGGCCATGAGCCAAACCCCTAAGCTCGACCTAGTGACGGTTCCCCAAGGGCAGGGTATACATCTGCAATCTTCTTCTTTACAGGGATGGGGTGATTCAGAAACTGAGTAAATAACAACAGCAGCAGCAACAACAATAATAATAATTATAACAACAGCGATGCAAACCGGACACTGCCCCCCCTCCACACGTGGCTACCATTGGCTCGCACTGACCTGCCTCTTGTGGCACCCTGTCTTGCAACAATGCTGCAAAGGCATGCTTAATAATAATAATACTTAATGCACAGCAGCCAAGAAGATCAGAGCGCCTGCTCCGGCTGCAATGCCACTGAGGATGTTCTCCGCAGCTGAGAACGAAACGTCTGGAAGGAAAACTTTCTCCAGTAGAACACGGCACTTCAGCCCAAAAGATTCTACAAACCCTAATGATGTTACCAGCCGTGAAAACCTGAAATCTTTGATAATAATACTTTTTATTTATATCCCGCCCTCCCTGCCAGGGCAGGCTCAGGGCGGCTCACAACACATAGCTACAATGTACAATAAAAAACCATACATGATAATTACAATTACAATTATATAAAATCATCATTAAATCATTAAAACAACTTGTATTAAAATGAACATTATGGTGCTATAACTTAGGTCTTCTATAAAATTCAGTGATTAAAACATATCCAGCGAAACTTTCTTGGGTAGAATTACCACGGGCACTGCTGTACCAGCAGCCTGCAGTGGTGTTGAACATATATATGAACATATATGAAGCTGCCTTATACTGAATCAGACCCTTGGTCCATCAAAGTCAGTATTGTCTTCTCAGACTGGCAGCGGCTCTCCAGGGTCTCAAGCTGAGGTTTTTTCACACCTATTTGCCTCTACCCTTTTTTGGAGATGCCAGGGATTGAACCTGGGACCTTCTGCTTCCCAAGCAGATGCTCTACCACTGAGCCACCGTCCCATCCCCAATGTCCCATATGTTGGGGCATCTTTCCCCTTGCTCAGCTGTTTCTTAATGAACCCTTAAGCTAGGAGAGCTACTGGCCCAGCATAAAGTATGTACCACTGAGTCGTGAATATTACAGAATGTTACAGAGGCTGTGAAGCTCCAGAGATAAGCAATATTAAAATAAATATTTTTGAAGCTGACATGGAACACTTTCCCTACGAAGAAAGGTTCAAACGCTCGGGGCTCTTTAGCTCGGAGAAACGTCAACTGCGGGGTGACATGAGAGAGGTTGACGAGATTATGCATGGGATGGAGAGGGTAGAGAGAGAAGTCCTTTTCTCCCTTTCTCACAATACAAGAACTCATGGGCATTCGATGAAATTGCTGAGCAGTTAGGTTAAAACGGATAAAAGGAAGTCCTTCTTCACCCAAAGGGTGATTAACCTGTGGAATTCACTGCCACAGGAGGTGGTGGCGGCTACAAGCATAGCCAGCTTCAAGAGGGGATTGGGAAAAAATATGGAGCAGAGGTCCATCAGTGGCTATTAGCCACAGTGTATGTATATGTATATATATTGGCCCCTGTGTGACACAGAGTGTTGGACTGGATGGGCCACTGGCCTGATCCAACATGGCTTCTCTTATGTTCTTATGTGACACAGAGTGTTGGACTGGATGGGTCATTGGCCTGATCCAACATGGCTTCTCTTATGTTCTTATGAGACACAGAGTGTTGGACTGGATGGGCCATTGGCCTGATCCAACATGGCTTCTCTTATATTCTTATGTTCAGAGAGCCTCAGAGTAAAGTGATTCATATGCGCATCTCTTGATAAAGATATTAATCAAAGCGAGAAATATAACAATCGACATTCCATCGAGAACATACTTTATGTGCAGCGGGGGAATATATATATATATATATATATTTATCAACTTTGAGTGTTGTATAAGTCATCAAAGATTTCAGATTTTCACGGCTGGTAACATCATTAGGGTTTGTAGAATCTTTCGGGCTCAAGTGCCGTGTTCTTCCAGACGTTTCGTTCTCGGCACTTGAGCCCGAAAGATTCTACAAGCCCTAATGTTGTCTAAGTCATTACACATTCCTTAGAAGCCTGGAACTGTAATGGAACTTGGTGGTTTGGTTTATGTTATTCTGAATTGCATTTATTGGCGGCAGTGTGTGCATTCTGATTTTTCTCATACGTAAAACTGGTGTTTTGTGTATTCGTTATGGGTTGGAGATATTTAGCACATGTTACTTATGTGTTGGAGATATTTAGTGCAGTGCTGTCGGGGCATCTTTCTCCTTGCTCGGCTGTTTCTTAACTAACCCGTAAGCTGGGAGCTAACTAGCGGCGCCATGACTGCGCTGCCCACTGGTAATCATCACTTGGAGAGTGAGCTAACCCATCAGCTATTTTCCCCATGACAGATTCTCCATGACATATATCTATTTCATATCAAATGCCAATGAAAGACCTTGGGGCACTCTTTCCATATGGAGGCAATGAGTAACTCAGCTGAAGCTCATCTATCTTATTTAGCCACAGTATATATACATATGTGTGTGTGTATATGTATGTATGTATATGTGTTGTGTGTGTGTATACACACACACATATATTGGCCACTGTGTGACATGGAATGTTGGACTGGATGGGCCATTGGCCTGATCAACATGGCTTCTCTTATGTTCTTATGTGACACAGAGTGTTGGACTGGATGGGCCCACAGGCCTGATCCAACACAACTTCTCTTATGTGACACAGAGTGTTGGACTGGAGGGGCCATTGGCCTGATGCAACATGGCTTCTCTTATGTTCTTATGTGACACAGAGTGTTGGACTTGTTGGCCTGATCCAACAGGGCTTCTCTTATGTTCTTATCAATACTTACCAAAATATTGCTGTTGTTGTTATTGCATCATACTTATACCCCACCCTTTCTGTGAACAGACTCAGGGCGGCTAACAAGCCAGAGTGGCATCTAGAAACAGGTACAACATTAAAAAAAATTAGAGACATAAATCATTGTGGTGCTATACATTAAAGTAGTACAGGTGAGATTTCCTAAAAGCCCTTTCAGCTTTTCACAATAACTCTCCCTGGAGGAATTAGTAGAAACGCTAGCAAGCAATAGATCCAGGCAAGTCAGCAGTCTTCTCCTGTCTTGGATGATATATGCCAGCCATATAGCCAAGCCTTTTCCCGAGAACTGATTTTATCTTGCCAAATCTTCTTGTAGGCTGTAATTCCTCCCCCCTCCCCCATATTTGTACCCCATTGCCATATCTTACAAATCCATCCCTCTACATCAGGCAAACAGGGTTGCTTCCAAGCCTTTGCTAACAGTTGTTGACTACATACATCATATTTCTATGAACATTCCTCCCCCGCCCTTAAAATACCTTCTGGTAAAATACACAACAAGGCTATTTAGATGAGCATGTCATTTTCCTGTTTAAGATGCTATCTGCCTGAGTATGCTGTTCTGGAAATCGTGAGCTAATGCCCAAGCCCTCCAAACATGAAACAGAGTTTACATCTCTTTGTGATGTCTCCTGCATAATTTGTAAGCACCTGCCAAAATCTTTGCTGCCTTTTGTGGTGAAACAAAGCATTTCTATATAGGGCTTTCTTTCTTTCTTTCTTTCTTTCTTGGTAGAAAGGGCCCAGCAGGAACTAATTTGTATATTGGGCCACACCTCCTGGCATCACCATTGTTTCTCACAGGTCTTTCTTCTTCCTTCCTTCCTTCCATCCTTCCTTCCTTCCTTCCTTCCTTCCTTCCTTCCTTCCTTCCTTCCTTCCTTCCTTCCTTCTTCCTTCCTTCCCTCCCCTTTCTTTCTTTCTTTCTTTCTTTCTTTCTTTCTTTCTTTCTTTCTTTCTTTCTTTCTTTCTTTCTTTCTTTCTTTCTTTCTTTCTTTCTTTCTTTCTTTCTTTCTTTCTTTCTTTCTTCTTCCTCCCCTCCCTCCTCTCTCTTTCCTCCCTCCCTCCTTCCTTCTTTCCCTTCCCTTCCCTCCCTTCCCTCCCTCCCTCTCTCCTTCCTCCCTCCCTCCTTCTTCTTCCTTCCCTCCCTTCCCTCCCTCCCTTCCCCTCCCCCTTCCTCCTTCATGTGCGCTGCTAGCTGGCTCCCAGTTTAAGGGGTTAGTTACACAGCAGCCGAGCAGGGGGAAAGATGCCCCGACAGCACTGTGGGCTGCTGGTATCGTAGTGCCCATGGTGATTCTGCCCGAGGGTGCCTTTGCAGCATTGTTGCGAGATGGGGCAGCACAAGAGGCGGGTCAGTACAAACCAATAGGAGTCACGTGTTTTAGGGGGGCAGAGTCTGGTTTGCATCACTGTTATTGTTGTTGCTGCTGCTGTTATTATTTATTCAGTTATATTTATTCAGCACTGCAGTGGCTGGCCACAGCATGGTTTTTCTTTTCCTTGACTTCCTTCCTTCCTTCCTTCCTTCCTTCCTTCCTTCCTTCCTTCCTTCCTCTCCTTCCTTCCTTCCTTCCTTCCTTCCTTTCCTCCTTCCTTCCTTCCTTCCTTCCTTCCTTCCCTCCCCTTTCTTTCTTTCTTCTTTCTTTCTTTCTTTCTTCTTTCTTTCTTCTCTTTTCTTTCTTTCTTTCTTTCGTGAAAGGGCCCAGCAGGAACTAATTTGTATATTGGGCCACACCTCCTGACATCATCATTGGTTCTCATAGGCCTTCCTTCCTTCCTTCCTTCCTTCCTTCCTTCTTCCTTCCTTCCTTCCTTCCTTCCTTCCTTCCTTCTTCCTTCCTTCCTTCCCTTCCCTTCCTTCCTTCCTTCCTTCCTTTCCTTTCTTTCTTCTTTCTTTCTTTCTTTCTTTCTTTCTTTCTTTCTTTCTTTCTTCTCTTTCTTTCTTTCTTTCTTTCCTCCCCTCCCTCCCTCTCTCCTCCCTCCCTCCTCCTTCCTTCCTTCTTTCCCTTCCCTCCCTTCCCCTCCCTCCCTTCCCTCCTTCCTTCCTCCTTCATGTGCGCTGCTAGCTGGCTCCCAGTTTAAGGGGTTAGTTACACAGCAGCCGAGCAGGGGAAAGATGCCCCGACAGCACTGTGGGCTGCTGGTATCGTAGTGCCCATGGTGATTCTGCCCGAGGGTGCACTTTGCAGCATTGTTGTGAGATGGGGCAGCACAAGAGGCGGGTCAGTACAAACCAATAGGAGTCACGTGTTTAGGGGGGCAGAGTCTGGTTTGCATACACTGTTATTGTTGTTGCTGCTGCTGTTATTATTTATTCAGTTATTATTTATTCAGCACTGCAGTGGCTGGCCACAGCATGGTTTTTCTTTTCCTTGACTTTCCTTCTTCCTTCCTTCCTTCCTTCCTTCCCTTCCTTTCCTTCCTTCCTTCCTTCCTTCCTTCCTTCCTTCCTTCCTTCCTTCCTTCCTTCCTTCCTTGTTGCAACTTTTATTGAGGAGTTCTTACTGATATTCCATCGAAAATCAACACTGTTCAAACCAATATTAAAATCACGCAAAAAATGACCACATTATGATAGTAACAGGTAAAGAAAGAGCCAAACACAAACATCCAAACAGAAGCAGTAATGAATGAAGCACACAGTTCAGTCAGACCTAAAATAACCTTTCAAATATATATCCCAACTGTGGGATTATTTCCTCCTAAGTCAAATCTCAATTTAAAATGGTAAATGTACTGGAGAAAAAAATTTACAGTGTTCTGGTTACAAATAGTGGAATATCTCACCAAACATAATATTCCTCCCCCCCCCCCAAACCCCCATTTTTATCATGATGTGCTCTATTTCTAATATGTTCTGGGCTCACTCTCTTTCCTCTGATCCGAATACAAAAAAAGACCTGTGAGCTCTAAATAGTTGAGTTTGATTAACTAAAGAAGAAGATGATGATATTGGATTTATATTCCACACTCCACTCTGAATTTCAGAGCGGCTCACAATCTCCTTTACTTTCCTCCCCACAACAGACACCCTGTGAGGTAGATGAAGATATTGGATTTATATCTCGCCCTCCACTCCAAAGAGTCTCAGAGCGGCTCACAATCTCCTTTCCCTTCTCCCTCCACAACAGACACCTTGTGAGGTAGATGAAGATATTGGATTTATATCCCGCCCTCCACTCCAAAGAGTCTCAGAGCGGCTCACAATCTCCTTTCCCTTCCTCCCCCCAAACAGACACCCTGTGAGGTACGATGAAGCTATTGGATTTATATCCTGCCCTCCACTCCAAAGTGTCTCAGAGCAAGCTCTCAATCTCCTTTCCCTTCCTCCCCCACAGCAGACATCCTGTGAGGTGGGTGGATCTGAGAGGGCTCTCACAACAGCTGCCCTTTCAAGGACAACCTCTGCCAGAGCTATGGGTTGACCCAAGGCCATTTCCAGCAGGTGCAAGTGGAAGACTGGGAATGAAACCCAGTTCTCAAGATAAGAGTCCATACACTTCACCACTACACCAACTGGCTCTCTGGATTATTAACTGGATTTCTCTAATACAATATTGGGCCAGTTCTTTGTACATTCATACAGTAGAATCAACCAATAGAATGAATTTTCACTGGATGTTCTTTAGCATAATTGCATGACCGCTCCTTGGTTCTCTATTTTATGAATTACTTTTTCTTTGATTTTTTTTTTATATTCTTATTGTATCCTCACTAAGGCTGCATTATTTGAGGTGATAGATTACAGGGGTTTTTTTTTATTGGAAACTGGAAATCTGTTAATAAAAAAATCTGTTTAAATATATATATATATATATATATATATCCAATCTTTTTAATTTTTTTTTAAGCACTGAAGTAGATTACATCATTTCCCTCAAGAAAATGTACTGCCACATGACGATAGAAAATAAGAACATAAGAGAAGCCATGTTGGATCAGGCCAATGGCCCATCCAGTCCAACACTCTGTGTCACACAGTGGCCAACACACACACACACAAATACTGTGGCTAATAGCCCCTGATGGACCTCTGCTCCATATTTTTATCCAATCCTGTCTTGAAGCTGTCAATGCTTGTAGCTGCCACCACCTCCTGTGGCAGTGAATTCACATGTTAATCACCCTCTGGGTGAAGAAGTACTTTCCTTTTATCCGTTTTAACCTGACTGCTCAGCAATTTCATTGAATGCCCACGAGTTCTTGTATTGTGAGAAAGGCAGAAAAGGACTTCTTTCTCTATTTTCTCCATCCATTATATAACTAACATGAATTCAAGAGGACTTCAAAGGATGGTGGAAGACAGGAGAGCTGGCGTGACTTCGTCCATGGGGTCGCAAAGAGTTGACTGAACAATATTAACATATTGGGACAAATTTAAATCTGAAGAGCCGGTGAAGGAAGAATGTTTTAAGATTAGAGAGAGAGAGGGGGGGGGGGGGGGGGGGGAGAGGAGGAGAGAAGAGGAGAATGTTCATAGCATTTTCCAGTATCACCCAATTACTTTTGCTCAGTCATGAGACTCTTCTTGTTTTTTTTTTCAGAGATGTAGGATGTAGATGTCTGCTATAATTGAGGATTTCCTCATCTTGAGCCTGAGGTGCAGGGCAGGGTGGGTTCGAAATCCAATAAAAGTATAAATGAAAATCTTAATAAAAGTGTTGTGCATGCGGACTCAAGTGAAGACTGAATAGGGTGTTCCTGCCTGGCTCATTGGAGCCATACGAACGGGGCTTGGGGACTTGGGGACAATGGGCAGAGGGCTCCAAATCCCTGCTGCCCTGCTGGGTTGAATGATCTAATAATGTGCTTGTGCGGGAACCCTGAGATGTTGGCCCCGTTGGCTCAGTTCCTCAGTCTTGAAGTGCAGTCTACCTACTGCTGTACCGAATAAAGAGCTGATGTCCACTACCACCTCGCCTCTTCCAGGTGTTGAACCCACTATATTATAAAATATATATGTTTAAACAACCTTAACAGTGAATTTGATACATATTTTTAGCTATGTGTGCACATAAGGGAGAAGCCATGTTGGATCTGGACAATGGCCCATCCAGTCCCATTCTCTGTGTCACACAGTGGCCAAAAACCCCAAGGTACCATCAAGAGGTCCACCAGTGGGCCAGGACACTAGAAGCCCTCCCACTGTATATATATATATGTTTAAACAACCTTAACAGTGAATTTGATACATATTTTTAGCTATGTGTGAACATAAGGGAGAAGCCATGTTGGATCTGGCAATGGCCCATCCAGTCCAATTCTCTGTGTCACACAGTGGCCAAAAAACCCCAGGTACCATCAAGAGGTCCACCAGTGGGGCCAGGACACTAGAAGCCCTCCCACTGTGCCCCCCTAAGCACCAAGAATACAAAGCATCACTTCCCCCAGACAGAGAGTTCCAACAAGACGCTGTGGCTAATAGCCATTGATGGACCCTCTGCTCAATAGGTTTTATCCATATGGATTTGCTGGATTTGGTGTATATGTATACATTCTTTCCCCCCTTTTCGTCCCCTTTTTTGGCTTTTTCTTTGTAAAATTATTACTCCAGTAAGATTGTATGATAAGCCCCGTGGCACAGAGTGGTAAAGCTGCAGTACTGCAGTCGGAGCCCTCTGCTCATGACCTGAGTTCGATCCCAGCAGAAGCTGGCTCGGGTAGCCCGACTCGAGGTTGACTCAGCCTTCCATCCTTCCGAGGTCAGTAAAACGAGTACCTAGCTTGCTGGGGGGAAAGTGTAGATGACTGGGGAAGGAAGGAAGGAAGGAAGGAAGGAAGGAAGGAAGGAAGGAAGGAAAGGAAGGAAGGAAGGAAGGAAGGAAGGAAGGAAGGAAGAAGGAAGGAAGGAAGGAAGGGAGGAAGGCCTATGAGAAACAATGGTGAGGCAAGGAAGTGTGGCCCAATATACAAATTAGTTCCTGCTGGGCCCTTTCTATGAAAGAAAGAAAGAAGAAAGAAAGAAAGAAAGAAAGAAAGAAAGAAAGAAAGAAAGAAAGAAAGAAAGAAAGAAAGAAAAGAAAGCCCTAAATAGAATGGGCGGTGGACAAGAGTGCTCCACCACGGCTTTCCCCCTGCAGACACGCTCTTCAGAGTCTTCCTTGGAAGCCTTTGAAGAGTGCAGTGTTTTAACGGTGCCTGGCTGCTTTTGGGTTGAATCCTGAAAGCGCTGGGTGCCGCTAAAACACTGCGCTCTCGAGTCTTTCTAGGAAGACGCTGAAGAGCATAGTGTGCTGGGCAAGGGGAGTTAGGGGGCTGCCTACGCTGCCTGCTCCCACACCACCGGCCCTGCCTGTATGACAAACTAACGACTAATTGCAAGGGAAATTACCTGCTTCTCAATCCTCAGAGGCGTGGGATCACAACGACGCTAATGAAAGTAAGAGTATAAAAGTGCCTCTCAGGGGGCGAAGATATAGGGTGTTGTAAGCTTCTCTGAGCCTCTGATTCAGAGAGAAGGGTGGGGTACAAATCTGCAATTCTTCTTCTTGAATTTCAACTCACTGGTTCTGGTCCTACCTTCTGAAAAAAAAAAAATCCACACCACCCATAGCAGTGATAATTGCTCACAATCCAGCAGATGGCTGGGAATATGACGGTGGTTTACAACTGACATGTTACACGAATCTAAATATATCACGTGTCAGTTAGTAACTGAGCGCAGGTCTGCGCCATAATTTAATGCCATAAATAAAAATAAGGGACACAAGGGTAGATGGCTTTAAAAAAAAGTATTAGTGGAGAGGGCGTTGATCATTAGGAGATACTGAAGAATTTATAGCCCACCCATATATTCTGGGTCTCAGAGTGGTCATAATCTCCTTTAGCTCCCCCCCCACACACACACACAGCAGGCACCCTGTGAGGTGGGCGGGGCTGAGAGAGCTCTCACAGAAGCTGCCCTTTCAAGGACAACTCCTATGACAGCAACCCAAGGCTATTCTAGCAGCTGCAAGAGGAGAGTGGGGAATCAAACCCGGTTGTCCCAGATAAAGAGTCTGAGCACTTAACCACAAACTCAAGCTGGCATAATACTTTCTTGTTCACGAGTGATAAGACTCAAATAACCAACTGCCAGAGGACAGGAAGCTACAGAGTACATTTGCGATCTCTTTGGGATGTCCCTAAAAGTGTCTAGCTCAACGGTTCCCAGCATTCAATGAAACAGGTTAAACAGATAAAAGGAAGAACTTTTTCACCCAAAGGGTGATTAACATGTGGAATTCACTGCCACAGGAGGTGATGGTGGCTACAAGAGTAGTCAGCTTCAAGAAAGGATTGGATAAAAATATGGAGCAGAGGTCTATCAGTGGCTATTAGCCACAGTGTGTGTGTGTATTTTGGCCACTGTGTGACACAGAGTGTTGGACTGGATGGGCCACTGGCCTGATCCAAAATGGCTTCTCTTATGTTCTTATGTGTGACACAGAGTGTTGGACTGGAT